>NC_135839.1:6737500-6895000 GCF_029677425.1 Wolffia australiana | reverse complement strand
CTCTCTCTCTCTCTCTCTCGTTCTCGCCCTCTCCCCTCTCCCCTTCTCCCCCTCTCTCTCTCTTGTTCTCGCTCTATCCCTCTCCCCCTCCCCCTCCCTCTCTCCCTCTCTCTCTAGCTTTTCATGCATCGCTCTCTAAAAATATGAGAAGCACATGAAACCATGTTTCTCTAAAAATATGGTCGACTAACATTTCATCTTACGCAGGGGTAACGTTGGCAAGGGGGCACCAGAAGAAACAATTATTTGGTTATACAACTAAGTTATTATATACACGGTTACTTTTTCTTATTTGTTCCATATGAGATAAAGGGATTCTGGTTTTGTGGTAAACTCGGAATCCCTTTATCCCATATGGAAAGATAAAAAAAAATTTGTTACTATATAATAACTGGCATTGAATACATATTAAACTCTACTTATGTGATATAAACTACCTAATACTATGTCAGATGGATTATTATTTTATCGGTCGGTATCGGATATCGCGAAACCGATATCCGCTCGTTTTTCCGATATCCGGTATCCGATACCGTCTTCGTCCTCACCCCCCGATATCCATCTAACCCCTGATAGACGGATATCGCCCGATATCCGATATCCGGAACCGTCCCATTTTTTTCCAGATATCGGTTATCGGTTGTCCGATATCGGATATCGGGACGGCGAACACTACTCTCTCCACAGAAGCATTTATTCTCACTCTCTCAAAAGAAATATGTAAAGATATCAGTGTATTTATGTGTATTCTCTCACTTAATACATGTATAAATAATATATATGCCTACATACATGCAACGTGTGATACACCATACATACCTGCAACACAGAGGATAAGGAATGGATCCATCTATTTTACTAAGACCTTTTCTATTTTTAAACGTGGGGCAGAACTCCCACATAAGAATTCAATTTTCTCTTCTCTATAGCTCTACATGCAGAGGCTAAGATTTCATCTTGCACAACTTTGTGGTAAAAACTTTTCCCACCCACTTGAACTATCCTTACATCGCTCCTGCTCCACAATGTGTCCGATTTTTGGCTTTATAGAGATTCTTCTGTTCAATTATTTACTCTGGTTTCTCAAGGAAGGTTATTTTATTTTGTTTTTCTCCTTTCTAACTTTAATTCTACTTATAGGAGCATGAGAAAGGGCATGGTTGGTTCTGGAAGCCCGAAGACTTGTCCAGAAAGATATACCAGAGAACATGATTGGAATGGTCATCTGCATTGTTAGAAACTTGTTTCTTGTTATCCTCAAGATTTGATTACGGAGTTTTCAATGGATATTTTGGGATGGAGTCAGATCACTTTGATCTCATTTTGAGTTCTACAGTCTATACCAGTAAAAAACATGATTCTGATACACCTGATGGTCTAATAATTTGAGAAAACTTGTAATATAGAAAATATGATGTATCTAATGTTTCCCAATGATATTTTGATTCATTTCTCTCGGATATGCTCTATGTATTACTTAGACACCTTAAATTTCATAAATCATAGTGAATATCTGAAGATATCAAATGTAAAATGGTGTACTAAGGATTGGCACAACTACCATGGTATGGCTTGGCCCTTTTGGCCACATCATTTTAGCATAGCGAACAGATGTGAAAATACATATTACAAACAAATCAGAATGCAAGATTATTTTTTGGCTAATTACCAAAAAAAATCTTTGATGCACTCTGGATCAGATACATTTTTAGCAGAAAAAACAATATTTTTTAAGTTTCTACTCATTAAATAAGGTATTATGAGAGAATATGGTCTCTGTGAAAGAGACTCATTAATATCTATCGAAGGAAAGTTTTTTATTGCTATCTCATCATAACAAAGTGAAATAGACAGGAAATATAAACTTTGACTTCATAAATTTGGATAAATAACCACAATATCTTGAAACAACAAACATACTAATGATTTATGTAATGTCTCTTTTGTAACTAAATTGCATGTATGTGTCACAAATGTCGTGAGTTATGATAAAATTAACCTTATATTGAAACCGTATTTTTATGCACCATACATTATATATGAAATCAGTGAGCTACTTTACGTATCAAATCAGATTGGATTGCTTTGGAGTATTTAGTCTCATTCTCTAAGAACACACTATGTTATCATATAAATGAGGCAGTATCATTGGTTAGCTTTTCAAGTCAGCCATATCTGCTGGAATTAGAAATTTTGAAAAAGGTCATTAAATGCATAATATCAATTAAAATATTACTTAATTTTTAAGCATATTCCCTGAACCTACAATCTCATGTACAAAGAGATAAATAATTCAAAGATTATCAAGCATCTGTAAAATAATTAAAGACAAATTCTTGGTCTCCATGGTGGATAATCAATTCAATACTTAGTATTAAAATAATAAAATTGTTTATTATTTGGATAAAGATATATTTACCCACATTTTGAAATCTATTAAAAATTCTTAATTGTGTTAATAATTAAAATTTATTTATTTATTGCAAATGATAGTCTCTATTTTCATAATATTTAGGCGTCAACAATCTATTATCTCAAAAGTTGTTTAAGAATAAAAGCTGTGAGTATTTATTGGATATCTCTTTTCATACATTTCATTGTGAGTGTTGGATGCCTATCAGATATTTTCAGCCACTAATCAGCCTTTGATTTCCCAAAAAAAAGTCAAAAGACAAGTACTCCCTGAGAACCATATTATCATGGAATTAGAAACAACTAATCTTGTCACATATTTGAAAATTAAGTTTTAAGTATAAATTTAAAAAACACGAATTATCTCGTGAAACCTTTTTGTATGAAATATCTTCTATTTTCTTGGTCATCATCCTTAAAGGTAAAGATCAAAATTCTAAATAAATTACCTCAAAATCCATATTAATCACCATCTTGAGTAAGTTAAATGGTGAGAACTTAAAAGGTACTCTAAAGCACCAAACATAGAATAAATGCACCATTTTTGAGAAAATGGTAGTCATTGTATCATGATAGAAGGATATTAGGTTAATTTGAATTGATATCAATCAAGAATAAAGATGAGATAAATTATGAACAAGAGGGAATATCCATTTAACTAATATGGCACAATTCAAAGAAGGCCATCCATGAGTAAAATCAGAATAGCATAATTATAATTAAGAATACATGTTAATCCAGATGTCCCTCATCTAATTTTTTAAGAAATCAAGGTGAGATGATTTAAGATATGTTGATAATAAGACAGAAATATCTAGAGCTTTTGTGGCATATTTACTCATTGATGTAACTAAATGATCTGGATGATAAACTAATTTCTACATCTGATTTTAATTCATCAATACAAACCACATTTTTTTTCTTTATGTGTGAGTTTTATATTGAACTATAAAGATATGTTAAATGATAAGATAATTAAATATTTTGATTCTTAGGGTACTCTAAAAGGACTTCAATATATATATATATATATAACAGTATTATCTAAACTTGTCCACATGATGAGGACGGATGATGTCTAGACCATTTGTGTTGGGATAAAAAGAGTGATCTTTCAGGAAATGTCATTAAATTGATCCCTGTTTTGTTATATTCCCTTGACAACTAGGTTGATTCATGTGAAACATATGTAAATGGTCAGATTTGAGACACCAAGGATATCTTGTGGATTCACAAACATACATTTAAAATGACTTATGGGTACCTAATCATGTGATTCAAAATATTATTAACTCAGATGCACCAGAAAGTCTCTCAAACTGACTGAATGCTGAAGTTGACAGCATCAACTAGATAGTGATAATTATGTTTGAATCAAATGGATTATTCTTACTATTATATTAGATTTTTTAAAATGCATGACTTAGGTAAATAAAATATAAAATTCTAGATTGAAAATGGAGATAAGTAGAAGAATAACCCATGAATTACATCAAAATAAGAGGTACAGTATTCAAAGAAGAAGATAAAATTACCAACTTAACCCTCTTTAGAGACCATGTCGCAAGGAGGCATGATTTGTGGAACTCACTCCATAATTAGATAAGAGAAAATTTGGATCAAGCCTGGATTTCACGACCTAAGAGCCTTATAATTCCCTGTAATTTAAGGGCTAAGAACATCAGGGATCATCTATTTAAAATTCTCTTTCCCCATCCTTGTATCAAATCTTTGAATTATTTCATAGTGCATTCTTGTTGTACTTAGTGCATCACTTTAATTGTTTCCACTATTTATTAAGGGTGTCATATTGAGATAGCAGTGATCCAAATCCTCTGACATGGACAAGAAGAAGAAAGAGCACCATCTTGGGCCCTAACTGGTGTGACAAAAATGTTTAGTGTTCGTTTATATATTATGTCTCTTTTTTTTGCTACATTGTCACTTTAGAAGATATCATAGATCAAGATCTTTACAACTCATCAAACCATGTTAAAAAGTTTCTCTTGTAGAAAATTTAAAAAATTGTTCAGATACCCCTCACCCTATGTACATTCAGATGCACGACACCACAAACAACGATAACCCACTTTGTGTGCTGACATCCACAACTGTCCTCCGCAAATCAGGGCTGAAGGTAAATTATCTTTTCCAATTATTTCCCTAAAAATTATGAAAAATACTTAAAATATGATAAATATAAGAGTTTTTTTTACAAATAACATTGGTGTTCATCGTATTTTATTAAGAATGATGTGAATAATAATAGGAGGAATAGGTAGGAGGATATTGATATACCAAATGGAAATGAGAGAGTGATATAGATGAAGACGTGAAGTGATAATGGATGTAGAAGATGAATAAGAAGATAAGATGATGAAATGGGTGTATGGATGTGAGTGGATGTGGATGGATGATGGTGAAATAGAATGGTGGAAGTAGAGATGATAATGATGTAACTAATTGGTGTGCTGGACCTAATAGGTGGTTGTAAGATGAAGAAAAGGAGGATTGACTAAATTTTATAAAATTCAAAGTATCATTCAAAAAATAAATTTAATCATTTTAGACTTGATAACACACATATATAATCAATGTAATGGTAATAAACATGTAAATATGGTTATATTAACATACTAAAACTGTGTTTTATCAGTGAGATGAGAAATATGTACTAATAAAAAAAAAATTGAAAAAGGTTGGCAATGGTGAATAATAATGATCGTTAAATTAGATAATGAGGGAAGTCACACATTGTTGTTATGGATGAGATGGATGTGAGTGGTAGAGTAGAAGTAGATGGATGGATGTGGATTGATGGATGTGAATATATAGTTGTTGAGAAGAAGATGATAACAAAGATACTCATCATATATCTCTATATGTTAAGGAACAAGTAAATTTATGATAATGGGAGACCCTTCTACTTCTCTTTTTCCTTTAACTTTGATGAATGAAGGACATAAACAAAACTTGATGAATATCAAAAATCCTTTCTTCCACTTGCACTAAAGATATATGAGAAATTATAATATCATTGTTACAAATCGTATCATATAGATGGGTAGAGGGGGGAGAGAGAGAGAGATGAAGCTCCCCCAAAAAATTCAACAAAAGATCCCTTTTGGATCATCAACTATCATGATTTGAGTTTCGATCATTCTCAGCCATTTGATGTTTCTTGCTTCTCATCAAACCAAATGTTTGATCACCAACATGTTATGTAATCCTCAAAGTTTCCAAAGATTCTGCTATTGGGTTCTAGAGGCCTTGATTTAGATGAAGAACTCCAAACGATATGCATTTGAAGTAGTGTTCACCCAACCGATATCCGTCCATCATCCGATATCAGACAACCGATATCCAATACCCGGGGAAAAATGGGACGGTGCCCGATATCGGATATCGGGCGATATACGTCTATAAGGGTTAGACGGATATCGGTATCGGATATCAAAGGTGGAGGGATGAGGCGGATATCGAATGCCGGAAATCGGTTTTCAATATCCGGCTGTCAGAGACGGATACCGGATGCCCGATATCGGTTTTCGATATCCAGATATCGAAAACCAATATCCGGCATCTTTTTTTCAGTCCACCGCGATCCCATATGGGAAAATTCTAAATTCTTTGGGAGTTTATATTTGCCGCAGCAGTCTTACATTTGAATCTCATTGTTGCCACCCAAAGATGCTACGTAATGAAAAATTAAGTACGTCCTTTTCACATATTGCTGTCATATGTCGAATTTCATATGTGAAAAATGCAACATTTATGTGGGGTTTAACTAATGTTAGACCGAATATAATGGTATCTTAAGAACTTACAACTTCATAATAATGAACACAAAATTGCATATTGTGTAATTGTTTCTGTAGACTTACAATTAACGTTAAACCAAAATTTATGTGACATTTATGTGGGCCCTAACTAATGTTAGACAGAAATTAATATATTGTTATCTTAAGAATCTAAAACTTCATAATAATGAGGGTAAAATTGCATGCTGTGTAATTGTTTTTTTAGACTTAAAATTAACGTATTAATGAAATTAATAAATTGTAATTCTAAGAAAATAAAAATGCATAATATAATTAATTAATTTAATAAAAAATAGAAATAGGTACTAAGAGGAATAATAATTCTGCCGGTTTAATAATAAAGGGCACCGGGACAGAGTAAGATATTAATATATTATGTTTTTTAAACTTACAATTAAGGTTAGAACAAAAGTAATACCACGTATTTTTAATAAAATAAAACTGCATAATGTAATTAATATTTTTAATAGATAATAGAAATGGTTAGTAAGATGAGTAATAAATCTGACGGTTTAATAATAAGGGGAGAGTGTAAGATATTAGTAAAATGGGTTACTTTAGACTGACGAATAATGTTTTAACGAGATTTATACACTGTATTTTTATGAAAATAAAATTGAAGAATACATTAAATACTTTTACTAGTTAATAGAAGTAGTTAGTAAGAGGAATAATGAAACTGACGATTTAATAAAAAGGGTAGAGTGTAAGATACTAGTGGAATGGTTATTTTAGACCTACAACTAATTTTTGAACGAATTTAATATAACTTCATTTTAGGAGAATAAGATTACATAATATATTTAACACTTTTAATATATAAGTGAAACAGTTAGTAAGAGGAATAATACTACTGACGATTCAATAATAAGGGTAGAGTGTAAGATACTAGTGGAATGGTTACTTTAGATTAACAACTAATTTTAGAACGAATTTAATATAACGTAATTTTAAGAGAATAAAATTACATAATATATTTAACACCTTTAATAAATAAGTGAAACAGCCAGTAAGATGAATAATAATACTGACGATTTAATAATAAGGGTAAGAGTGTAAGATACTGGTGGAATGGTTATTTTAGATTTACAACTATTTTTTGAACGAATTTAATATAACGTAATTTTAAGAGAATAAAATTACATAATATATTTAACACCTTTAATAAATAAGTGAAACAGCCAGTAAGATGAATAATAATACTGACGATTTAATAATAAGGGTAAGAGTGTAAGATACTGGTGGAATGGTTATTTTAGACTTACAACTATTTTTTGAACGAATTTAATATAACGTAATTTTAAGAGAATAAAATTACATAATATATTTAACACCTTTAATAAATAAGTGAAACAGCTAGTAAGAGGAATAATAATACTGACGATTTAATAATAAGGGTAGAGTGTAAGATACCAGTGGAATTTGTGATCTGAATCTTTATAGTAGTGTAAGCTATGAATAGAATAAAAAAATATAATAGAGGCTGAAATGCATACCATGTCAAATGCATAGGAGAATAAAGGTGCATGATATGATTTATATTTGCTATAGACAGTATAAATAGTTAGTAATAAGAGTAATAAATATGGCAGTTTAATAATAACGAGAGAATGTAAGATAGTAGTAGAAGGGTTATACTAGAGTTACAGTTTAGCATGATATGTAATTATGGAGATAGAGGACTAAGTACACTACTTGGCATGATATTTAATTATAGTGATTATTTTTTCGAGTGACAGTAAGATTATTTATTGGATAGATAGAGGAATATAGTAATGACGGATATAAAGATTTAACAAGTGAATAGGTCTATTTATTTTTATATAAGTTAGTATATTTAACTTGTAATTTGAGTCTTTATAGTAAATTAGGGATATTCAAAAGAATTTTTGGAAAATGTTTAAAAAATCTGTAAATAAAATTACAAAGTTTTATGTGTCGTTAACTTGACAATTGTAGCAAAATTCACTGACTACGTATGACAGCGGCTCTGTCAAAAACACGCACTACCCGTAGAAATCTAACCACGGCTTTGTCAGAGGTTTGTGCTTACTTGATCATCACCTGTGTTGCACAAGATAAGAAATAAGTAAAGATGATTACGTAAAAGTAGGAAAATGTAGTTCATTTAATTGACGTGTACCTCGAGCACATGCGACCACACCGTCCTGTCTGTCCTCACCATTCGAATCTAGCTCAATGTCATTGTACCACCGTTTGTTGTCCGCACACAGCCAGCACTTCACAGCGATTAGTGTTTTGATGCTTATTGGCGACAGACTTGATCACTTGTACGTGAAAATAGTGTTGCCAACCGAGAACATGCGCTTGGCAGGAGCGCTCGTCGCACATACGGACAATAGGTCCCTAGTAACAGCTGCAAGTAAGGGGAAACGCTTCACCCCCATGCTGGCCCACCAAGATAGTGGAGTGAACACACCCTCATTAGGCACAATCTCCGTAAGGTATTGGTTGAATTCGTCCCATGCCAACCTCGTTGACGTAGGTGTCGGTTGCACGTGTCGCATAGTGCTCTTAAGCCAAGCGTCCAACTCTTTACCTCTTAACTGCCCCTCCTCAGCGGCCCCTCTTGGTCCATAACTTGGCGAGTCACCCGGTAACAACGACCGTACATATGCGATGGTTGCTTCTCGGATGCGCGGGTGGAACATTGACCCTTTCTGGATTGGATTCATCAATGCCGCGATAGTGATTGCCTCGTTCACCCACAATATCTCAGCATACTGTGCAAGCTTGTAATGCATCGGTTTACACGCTTGCGCCATGTTCGTACAATCTCCTTCATGCAACCGTTGTACGGATGTGAAGAAGGTGCCATCTTTGATTTGCTGCACCACTTCCTCCATGTGAACCTTTAGGCCGTCTATGAGATACAAGACATCGCAAATCGCTGGCGTCACTGTCTCGCAAATATGATCAGTTGATATGAGGAAACGTCCAAGGATGTGACAAAACTCTTTCTGAAGCTCCCACTCGTCCTTCGACAACTTCAGCGATGTCGCCTTCCGGTCGAAAGCCTTCGACACTTCGTCAATTACATCACACTTCTTCACGATGGGCGCTAACATAGCGTACGTGCTGTTCCATCGGGTTGGACAATCTAAGACGACCATGTTGGAGTCCTCGACTTCGGGGTCGTCTTCACATGCCTTTGTATAATGTTCTCTCCATTGCGTAGAGCTCCGAATACTGCGCACTAGTGTACACACCTTTGTAACTACATCACTCAAACATAACGGTCGGCGTGGTCCCTCATTGTCGTCAGATGCTGAGAATATATCACTGAGTTCGTTGTCTTGGTCGTTGTCGTAGTGCTCTACTGTCCTTGTCACGTCACCTTCTCGGGTTCTACAGCTTGGGCCAAAGGAATACCGAAGCTTTTTATTGCCGCTTGCACGACAATGTTCAGAATGTGTGCCACACATGGGACGTGCCTTCATGCACTAAACGCCCGGTTAACACTTTTCATCTTTCTCGCCATCAATCCCAACATCCTCTTATTTGTCGTGGCATTGTCAGTAGTCACGGCATAGACCTGCATAAGTACGTTACACATTTAAAGTCACAAGTTCAACTAATAAAAAATGAGATAGACGCTGAATGCTGACCTTCGGCCATAGACAGAATTCATCTAGGGCCTGGAGAACGATGGATGCCATGTTCTCCCTATTGTGCTTGCCGATGATTTCTCGGATGGCAAGTACCCGCTCTCTGTACACCCATGTGTCATCCACCCAGTGGACAGTGATGCCTAGTAGTCTAGTTCCATTCTTTGTTGTCCATGCATCTACGGTGAGTGACACTCGGTCCACATTCTCCCAGAGCTTCCTCACATCATGTTTCATGTGAACATGCATTTGGATGGTCCACTTCTTTATGACCTTCGCACTTGGAGGATCCAAGTCGATAAGTGTCGCGTAACGCCTCATATCCTTGAAGGCGACATTGTCAACAATACTCCAGGGTGAATCAGTCAAGCATACAAATCGTGCAATGAAATTCTTCGTCTCATCTAGAGTATGCCCTCTAATCAGCCCTCGTCAGCTAGGCTCTCCCTGTTGTCTGCTCTGCATTCTATCAGTGATACGTGGCTGATTCGGGTCTTCCGACCCCTCGCCCTTAAGTTCCGCGTGACGAGCGAGATGGCAGGATTTGAAATGTCACCAAAATATGTTGGTGCTTTTGTCAGCTTGCCTCTTTATTGGTTTCCTCTTACTGTGGGGATTCAACTCCCGGCACAGTAAGCACGCATAGTATCCATCTTCCATCTTCCATCTGTTCGAAATAGTCAATGATGACTGAACGATTCAAACGAGGTTGACTCTGTACGGCACGAGAAGTTCCCACGTCCGTACATTGAGGGCCTACAGTTCCTGACCCGGATCTGTCTTGGGTTGGGTCATTGCCTCCAGGTGGGTTCATGTCTCTGAAGTCATATTTGGTAAGCTAAAATTCAACACAGCGGCATCACATGATGCCAAACTGCGGTTTAAACTCTGAATTAAGTGACGGATGCAATGAATAAGACAAATCAATAAACAGTGAATTATAAGAGAGTGGAAAGGACTAAGAGAGCGGTGGAGAATGAGATTAGAGACTCAATAATAGAGACTAGGAGACATTTAGAGAGGACGGGAGGAGATTTGAAGGAAATGAGAATAAGTTCGAAGATCATAGAGTTATGGAGAAAGAGAGAATGAGAGGGAAAGAGGGGAGAATTATAGAGACAGAATGTATGAGAGGGGGAGAAGAGAGAGGAGAGGGAGTGGCAGAGAGTTTTAGAGCGTGGCAGAGAAAGTGGGGGGAAGTTAGAAGGAGAGTACAAAAAATATAGCAGAGGGTGAGATAGAATCAGAGAGGGAGATAGAATCGGATATTAAAAATGCAGAATGAGAGGGAGAGATGAGAGAATTATAGAATGAGAAGAGAGGGGAGAGGGAGAGGTAGAGAGTTTTAGAGCGTGGCAGAGAAAGAGGGGGGGAGATAGAAGGAGAGGAGAAAAAAACAGCAGAGGGTGAGATAGAATGAGAGAGGGAGATAGAATCGGATATTAAAAATGCAGAATGAGAGGGAGAGATGAGAGAATTATAGAATGAGAAGAGAGGGGAGAGGGAGAGAATAGAGAATTATAGTATGAGAAGAGAGGGGAGAGGGAGAGGTCGAGAGTTTTAGAGCATCGCAGAGAAAGGGGGGGGGGGAGTTAGAAGGAGAGTAGGAAAAAAACAGCAGAGGGTGAGAGAGGATGAGAGAGGGAGATAGAATCGGAAATTAAAAATGCAGAATGAGAAGGAGAGAAGGGAGAATTATAGAATGAGAAGAGAGGGGAGAGGGAGAGAAGAGAAGGGATATCATTTTTTAAACACCCATAAGCAGAATCATCACCACAAAACAAGCAAAAATCCAGCTCAAATTCCAGAAGAACAAGTAAAAAACCCAAGAACAGAGACAAGATTCAATAGCAAGAAAAGCAAAATAGAGGTGAAAGGTAAGAAGACATACTGCTGTAGCCACCGCCGTCCGTCGCCAGTATCCGCCGTCCAGCTTCGTTTGAGCTCTGAGCCTTTGCCCGTGTATTTTCGATGCAAAATTTGCATCGAAAATACACGGTGGATATAACAAACATAATAAGAAATTTTAAATCTGATGTGGATATCAGTTTTCGATATCCACATCCAATATCCGATACCGGCATCTGTCCCCTTGAGATGGAGACGGATGCCGACATTGGGATGGATATCGGCATCGGATATCGACACTGTACCAACTGATATCTGATACCGTCATCCGATATCCGGATACAGCATCCGTCCCGATACCGGCATCCAGTACTGGTATCGGAACGGGCAAACACTATTTGGAAGACTTTAAAAAATCCTCACGACATCGACAAAACCATGAAACAAAGCACCTGTGCACGGATCACATTCATGATTTCTCAGATCCTCAAGTGAGATGAGTCAACACGCTCATGCGTGCAGCCTCTTGACATATCCACACAATCCTCGGCACGTCGTATCTCCTCCTTCACCTTGACGAGCTTTGTTTACCTTCCATCGTTGTCGTTATGTCGTCCCAATCACATCAGGAGTGGAGAGGAGATGTGGGGAGAAGGGAAACGAAGGGGAAGGCCCCTAAACAATTATAACATGGGTGAATTTGGTTTAGGGCCTTCCCTTATTTATACTAACTAGGTATTTTTCATAAAAATCTCCAAGACTTAAGTATATCATTTGATGCCCAAAAAACCATTTGGGTGTGACCCACTAAGCCCATGTAACAATTTAGTTAAAAACTCTAGTGGCCTGATAAACCCAAATTACATTAAATAAGTCATTTTAAGGCTCTAGTTTATGCAATAATATTTATAAAATTTTCCTTCCTTAGAATAGGGTAAGTAAATGTTGAATCCATAAGGAGCAGGTAATGAGGGAGTAAATTAAAATTTTAATATATTTTAAATAATTTCTTTGGTGATATTATATTTTTATAAATCGTAAAAAAATAAAATATATGTTTATATTGTATTTAATAAGTTCTAATACTTAAATATGATTTTTATGAATTTTTGGGGAATTTTTAGGGTGAGAAATAAGATTTAATGTTAAAGAGAACCTTTGGCTACAATTTGTGGGTGGCAGAACTCCATCGGGTGGGAGAATCATGCACCAATAAATAGTCGGCTGAAAATGCGATAACTTATGTTACATGAGAAATTTTTCAGTGTCGTTTGATGCGTTGGAAATCTTAAACTCTAGGCTATCCACTAGAATTTTGACTAAATACAGGTGATAAATTTTAAATTAAACATTTAAGAGATCACACGAACCTTGTTGTCACTTCCCTAAAGGACCAAGTGGTGTTCTTTCTCCAAAAATCTTGATCACCCTTGAACTTTCTCTCCCACAGTCTAGTAGAACAAGAATGGACCAAAGAAATCTGACATACTAGGCCTCTAAAAAAAAGTTGGGAGCAGATATCCAAGATGAGATACAAAGAGAGGATAAGAGAATAAATAGAAGCGTCCTACCTCTCCCAGTCATTGGATTTAATTCCATGGGTTTTTAGAGTTATGATTTCTTGATTTCCAATGTGAACCCACGTCCTCTCCTTCCCGGATTTGAAGATAGGATTTTCAATTTCAAATTGTGGGCTAGTTCTATGATTCTTGCCTTTAATTGACCCTGTTCTTAAGGAGGTTTGAATCGGCCTCTTGAATGGGCTTCTTATGTATTGGTTCTATTTTATTATCTATTAGATGGCATAATTTTCTAATCTCCTCGCATTTGTATATACCTAAGTCCTGTTTTTCAAATAAAACTCCAAGAAGATGTGAGAAACCCACTTGACTCCTTAGAGTCAAGTGGGGTTAGTCTAAAAAGTAATAAAATATATAAAAATAAAGGTTAGGAAAATAAATCATTAATTTATCATTTTATCCTTAAATGATCAATAATGCTAGTGCAAATCTAAAAATATGTGGTAAAAACTAAATATAAAAACATAATATTATTGATCTAATTTGATGTTATCATGGCCACCATGAATGTCTATTTGGGTTCCAAATTAATTAACCATATCATCATATAGATCAATTAAAGTTGGATTGATTTAACCCAATCGATAGGTTGAGTCTCTAACAAGAGGGGTGCCAACTTACACGTTGTGCTCTAGAAGATACAAAGGAGTGTCTATCGACGTGCTCATGGAACATGTTCATCATTAGTCACCATGAACGTCTAGTCCCTCAAACCCTAATCCGAGTTAGTACTGATGCACTAAGAAATCATTGGATTACTGTTCTATGATATTTCTCTCACCATGGCCAAGGACTTCATTGCACCGTCTTCCTTAAGCAGTCATCTCTTGTACTGAGGGTGGACAATCCCATCTTAACCACTCAATCATCTTCTTGAACTTCTTGATGCAGCCAAACAAAGACTATTTAAAATCACACAATTAGAGACTATATACCGTAGTTAAAGTATAATTATTTATCCTCAACACGCCTTCAGTGTCTCAGGTCTAAGGACCACTTACACAACCGTGATGTGAATCAACCTGATTGACAATTTGGTATAATACCGTTCAGGGATTTGAACGTATCAATTCAATAAACTATTTCCTCTAAAGAGCACCCATTATATATCATTAGTGTCTCCACACTAAACACTAACGGATACGAAAAAAACCATACTCATCATATGAGTGAGGTTAGATAGTGTTATTCTATCTGGATACTTCGATATCCTCCTCCAGTATTCTTCGAGTATGAATATTTAGAACACATGCTTAAAGACTAGTGATCTCTGAATGATGATTTCATCGTAGTTCACTAACTATGATCATGTATTCATGGAGCTCATTGGTGTGACATGACGGCCGGGGATCGAGCTGCCCGTGTCACACCACAGGGGGACAAACAAGAATATGGGATGCACGGAATCAAAAGATGTGACTGTTTTAACTCCAAACAAGAAGCATGGGGAAACCGGAATCAACAAGGAGTCATATCACGAACGAGCTCCCAATGACACGGGTGATTGGCTCAAAGGCAGGTAGAGTGGGGGACGATCCACGTCCGTCACGGCGAGCGACACTAATCCGACATCGTCAAGAAAATTCCCTATCATGAGTGTGGTGGCTAAACCTACGACACATATAAAACTTTCTCGAGGCGATGAGAAATTGGAGACCTGCACTGAAAGACATAATAATATTGTAGAGAAAGAGAAGAGGACAAAATTTGCAAACTTTGTTTCGATCATCGGGGTGGGGCGTGACCGTCCTACTATTAGGAAATAGCCCATGGCTCGGGCCTGAGCACTCTCAGGGTATCTCAACAGTCGAAGGCTGAATGTGCGACGAGGGGAGTAGTCAACATACAGGGGACTGAGCGCAAGGGCGGTGATTGTCGTGGTAGAGGTGCTGGCGACTGAGCACGAACAGGGCAACCGGGGAGGATGCTACAGACAACACCTTTCTCCCAAGCCACTTCCCAAAAGGTTGGATTGCCAAAAAGGGATTACTACGTAGGTCCGCGATAGAAACCACACTCAAAATGGCCAAATTCAGGGGCGCGACAGAGAAAGCCACCGAGGAAGAAAACAAGGGTGGGAAACAGGCAGTTCCAAATGACTAGGCAGTAGTTGTGCGGGGGTGCAAGAATGGCTAGACCAATGATGGCAGGGTTAAGAGAGAGACCACCGTGACAATTTCATGTTCTCGGGTGTGCGGACGTGCGACGGTGCGCGGAAAACAGTAGGCGTGCGACGGTCAAACCCCTTGGCAGTAGAGAAGAAATTCTTGAAGCACTAGAAGTCAGCGTGACCAACACTACGGTCACTGACCAGAACCCGCAGAAGGTCGTTGTTGCTTGCTTGCGGCAGTGACCAGTAGCGGGCATGGCAATCGTCGTTCTATGCTCCTCAATGGACACCTCCAAGCATGCAAGTCTTCTTCTCATGGGAGGAAACAAAAGAACAGGAAAAGGAACCCTAGAGCATCGTGAGCAACAAACTTGACTTTATCTTCTTTTTCTTTAAAAAAAGCAAGTTCGATTGTATGCTGAGGGCCTCCCCTCTCTATTATAGTGAAAGAAGGGGGGGGGGTGTGGGGGGGAGACTAAGAGTGCCCTAATGGACTCCTTTAGGGGGAGAAGCAAAGTGGGCTTCCATCCTAAAGGGTCCTTCAAGGGGAAGAAACCATGCATGGGCTTCCCCCCCTCAAAGGTGTAAACCAAAAGCATAAAGAAGCAAAAAACTCACATGGGGGAGGCCTCCCTACAGTCAAAGGGGTGACAAATAAATACAAAATGTCACGAAGAGGAGGACCATTCATGTGACCTCCGTACAAACCTAAAACAACCCTAACACCAAACAAAATGATGCGAAGAGGACCGTTCACGTGAAGGACCTCCGTAAAACCCTAAAACAACCCAAACACAAAATAAACGACACAAATGTGATTTTCAACCTGGTAGTGAAAACTCAGGTTCTTCACATCGGCTCAGGCTCTGCAATGTGGCTGAAGACGAGTCTAGGCGTGCTCAACGGGATGGTCCTCCATCACTCATTATAAGCATCACATGTGAATATGTTCTATTAATGAACATGGAATGAGCAATGGAATGTGTGATTAGCTTGCTGGCCACATATATTTCCATCATCTGCTTCATTTAAAACGTTTTTAATCATGAGTTGACATGTGTCCATAAGCAAAAATTGTACTACCAGATTCTCTAAAAAGTGTTCTTCATGATTCATGTTGATACTCTTTCATCCAATAAAATACTACTTTGTATACTTCTAAACTAATGCTTATATGGTTCACTCATTGTGATTTTAATCATAGAATTTCTACTTTTGACATGTGCCCTATCCTTCATGTTGAATTTATAATAATTTTAATCACATTTTTTTCATTGGGATTTGTCTCCCTGAATATGAAACAAATATACAGTCTTAGTTCATGATTTGCCCATTATGGTATTGCAATTTGTGATACCATAATGATACATTTTCTCACTGATTTTCACTGAAAATTACTGAGGAATGTCAATGATTGGTCATTATCGAATAAATCAGATGGCAACACATGGCCATGTTGGAATAAACCTGCAAAATATCTAAGACCCCTAATTTTTTAAAAAAGATTTTAATTGAGAAAATTCCAAAAAAGATATATTCTGACATAAAAAATTGTTATCTCCAAATATAATGTTTGAAATTCTAAAATATATGTTTCGAATTATATGAGTATTTTCTTTACAAAAGGAATGAAAGAAATTCCATGAAATACCAACAAATACAGAAAATTAAGATTATGATTCTAATGTAGATTCAATTATTTTAAGATTGATAACACATATTCACTTAAATGCAAATAAACATACGATGTTCATGATATTAATCGAATAAGTAGATGTTATCAGGTTCACTAACATATGAAAGATGGCTTTAGAAGAACACCATATGCAAATCACACCACCTCCAATAAAGTACATTGTAAGCACAATAACTTATGGTTGAATTTTCATTACTGGTCATTGTCAAGTAAAAATTCCTCAACAAGTTAACGAAACCTAAGGCTACCAAAATCATTTATCAAGTATTGATGAAGCCTAATAACAACACAACTCATTCAGTAGATGTTGATGAAGTCTAAGAGCACAACCAACCAATCATATTAATTACTGATGAAGCTTAAGAGCACAAACATAACTTTCATAAACTACTTATTAGAGAGCCATATCCATATACATATCCCTTCATAAGCATAATAGCACACCAAATCATTTTTAAACCTAGAAGCAACAAAGTCCATTAAAAAACTATTGTGCAGTCTAAGAGCACTATATTACTAACCATTGATGAAATATAATACCACCATTACCCATTCACAATTATTTATAAACCTCGAGGGCACCAAAAGCCCAAATAAACTATTGATGAAACCTTAAAGTCCTGCCAGACTTAGATGCATTGTTGATGAAGCTTGAGAACATAAGCCCAAGATCCCAACAAAACTAAGATGCCCCATTGATGAAGTCCAAGTGCACCACCAGAGTAAAATGCCATGTTGATAAAGCATAAGAACAAACACCTAATAGAACCATATGCACAAGAAATACCATTTATGAAGCCTAAGATCACCACCAGACTAAAATGACCTGTTGATGAAGCCCACGAAGAGAACCCCAAGAGCACCGAAAGCCCAAGATTAACTATTGGTGAATCCAAAAGTCACCACCAGACTAAGATGCCATGTTGATGAAGTCCAAGAACATCAACTCAATAAAACCATAATCCTAATAAAAAACATTGATGAGGACTAGAAGCACCACTGGATGTCTAAGAGTAAGATGCCCCGTCTAGAAACCTTAAAACAGAAGCCCAAGATCTCCTTAAGAGATCAAGATAAAATTGTTGATGAAGCCTAAGAACAGAAGCCCAGGAGCACCATAAGCCTAAGATAAATTGTTGATGAAGCCTAAGAACAGAAGCCCAGGAGCACCATAAGCCTAAGATAAATTGTTGATGAAGCCAAAGAACATAATTTTAATATCTCCTTAAGCCTAAGATAAAACTGTTGTTGAATCCTATTAACTTAAGTTTCACAGCACTATAACCCTAAAATAAACTGTTGATGAAGCCTAAGAACAGAATTTTAATAGCTCCATAAGCCTAAGATAAAACTTTTGATGAAGCCTAAGAAGATAAGTTTAATTGCATCATAAGCCTAAGATAAACAGTTGATGAAGCCTAAGAACAGAAGCCCAAGAGCACCATAAGCCTAATGTAAAAATTTTTATGAAGCCTAATAACACAAGTTTAATAGCACCATAAGCCTAAGATTAAATTGCTGATGAATCCTGAAAACAGAAGCCCAAGAACAACAAAAGCCTAAGATAAAATTGTTGATGAAGCCAAAGAACATAAGTTTAATAACTCCATAAGCCTGAGATAAACAGTTGATGAAGCCTAAGAACAGATGCCCAAGAGCACCATAAGCCTAAGTAAAACTGTTGATGAAGCCAAAGAACATAACTTCTCAACGAGATGTATATATTAAACGAGGAATTAATGTAGTAAAAATATTTGGCATTGTTATTGACAGTCCGTCCGATATCTGGTATCAGACATCCAATATCCGATATCCGGTAAAAATTGGGACGGTGTCTGATTTTGGAACTCCGATATCGGGCAGATTTCGACCGGCATGTTTAAACGGATATCTAATGGGCAAGGACGAGGCGGATATTGGATACCAGATATCAGATTTTGATATCCTGATATCAGAACTGTTTTCCTGATATCGAAATCCAGTATCATGAGAAAAAATCATATGACCATGATTTGAGATGATTTTACAGAAGCCCAAGAACAACTAGACATGGTCGTTCTGTTCGCTTTGTGCAAATTTGAGCGATTTATGCGTTCTGTTCGGATTTTCGAACAGAACAAAGTCGAAAACAAACAGAACTTCGCACAGACCCCTGTGCAGTTTGCATTGTGCGAATTGCGTGAATTTTATTTTCTAGAAAAATAATAAAAATGTATGAGTCACCCTAGTCCCTTGTCGGCACTCGGTCGTCGCTCTCGGCTATCCCCCTTCTCAATTTTTAGGTCTTTTTCAGCCCCCCCCTTCTCTCTCGGTGACTCATCGGCCATCGTTCTCCCCGTCTCCCTTCTCGACTACTCCCTCCCTTTGTCGTCGACCGTCGCTCTCCCAGTCCCCCAGCACTCGTTGTTCCGGCTATCGGATCACCCTCTACAAGGTACGAACTCTCCCGTTCTCTCCCTCTTCTTCTCTCTTTCACTCACTCTTCCTCTCGCTCTCCTTCTCCCTATTCTTCTACATTTTTCCATCTCTCACATTCCCTCTTCCTCTCCCTCTCCCTCTCCCTTGCCATTTCTATGTCTCTCCCTCTTACGGTCTCTATTCTTATCCAATTCTCTGTCTCCCCCTCTCTCAATCACTCTTCCTCTCCCTCTCCCTCTCCATTTCTATGTCTCTCCCACTCACGGTCTCTATTCTTCTCCAATTCTCTGTCTCCCCCTCTCCCATTCACTCTTCCTCTCCCTCTCCCTCTCCCTCTCCCTCTCCATTTCTATGTCTCTCCCACTCACGGTCTCTATTCTTCTCCAATTCTCTGTCTCCCCCTCTCCCATTCACTCTTCCTCTCCCTCTCCCTCTCCCTCTCCCTCTCCATTTCTATTTCTCTCCCTCTCACGGTCTCTCTTCTTCTGTAATACTCTGTCTCCCCCTGATAACGCGCAATTTTATGTGCTAACTAGGGTATTTTTACCCAATTATTTAGAGGAAAATCTTGTTATATGCGCGTTATCATAATTAAAAATGATTAATTTCATGATTTTAATGATGTTTTGATTTTTATGATTTTTTGTTATTTTTCCTGAATATTCTGACATTAAAATCAGATAGCTCTCATTTTTCTGATTCAAAATATGTATTTATTTTAATTTTTTGGCTTTAAAAATAAATTTTAATGATTTGTTAATGATTTTAGGGGCGATTTATTTGAGTGCGCCACGTGGCGCAATCGGAATCGTCCGATTTAAGGCGACGTGGTGCTTTCCGATTGGGCCGCCCAAAGCTGTTGTTGGAGCTATTAAAATAGTGAGTCAAAGGGGCGACGTGGCCCAATCAGAGGAGGAGAGAGAGTGGAAAATCGTGATTTTTTGGCCAACTTCCAGGGCCAATATCTCGCGATCCAGAAGGCGGTTTGGGCTGAAATTTTATGGGCTGATTTGTCTCTTCACCCTCTATCAGCCATGCCCTCAGATCATAAAAAGGGCCACGAAAAACCCTCGTTTTTCATCTCGGAACATTGCTCCCCAACCTAGTTGGCCAAAAGGAAAGAGGGGCTGTTGGAGGTCGTTTCTGTGTTCGACCTTCTTGATTAGTGAGTCCTTTCCTTGTTATTCTGTTTGATTATGATTTTTGCAAGCCGCCATGGTCTGGGCGTAATGTACAGGCCCGTAATCGACGAATTGAACTAGGAAGCATCACTCTCTTCGTTTGTTCACTAATCATCTTATAAAAAAATTATTTTTAAAAAAATAGAATTAGAGTTTCTTCAACTTGTTATCTGTTAAATTTAGAATCTTTGAACCAGTTTCAATCCCAATTTATCTATCTGGTAAATCTCGATCTTGGAAACAAAATCGAGATTCACTAGATCGATTGCGCACTTCTTCTCATCTTCTCACCTTTTTCACTTTCTCTTCCACCCTAATTTCGTCTCTTTTCTCCGAAATCTTTATCTTTACTGAATTCTGTTCTTCCCTGTGGATTCGACCCTTACTCACCCTTTAACGGGACCGTGTTTAAGGAAATTAGAAATTTATTGCATAAGTCTAAAAACCCTAAACAACGACGTAATATTATCATCAATTATGGACTTATCACCCCCTCTCGCAATCACTCTTCCTCTCTCTATCCCTCTCCATTTCTATGTCTCTTCCTCTCCCTCTCCCTCTTTTCTCCAATTCTCTGTCTCACCCTCTCTCAATCACTCTATCTCTCCCTCTCCCTATCCATTTCTATGTCTCTCCCACTCACAGTCTCTATTCTTCTCCAATTCTCTGTCTCTCCCCCTCTCATTCACTCTTCCTCTCCCTCTCCCTCTCCATCTCCATCTCTATGTCTCTCCCTCTCACGGTCTCTCTTCTTCTGCAATGCTCTGTCTCCCCCTCTAGCAATCACTCTTCCTCTCTCTCTCCCTCTCCATTTCTATGTCTCAATCACTCTCCCTCTCCCTCTTTTTCTCCAATTCTCTATCTCCCCCTCTCTGAATCACTCTATCTCTCCCTCTCCCTATCCATTTATATGTCTCAATCACTCTCTCTCTCTCCCTATTTTTCTCCAATTCTCTGTCTCCCCCTCTCTCAATCACTCTTCCTCTCTCTCTCTCCCTCTCCATTTATATGTCTCAATCACACTCCCTCTCCCTCTTTTTCTCCAATTCTCTGTCTCCCCCTCTCACAGTCACTCTTCCTCTCTCTCTCCCTCTCCATTTATATGTCTCAATCACACTCCCTCTCCCTCTTTTTCTCCAATTCTCTGTCTCCCCCTCTCACAATCATTCTTCCTCTCCCTCTCTCTCTCCATTTCTATGTGTCTCCCTCTCACGCTCTCTCTTCTCTCCAATTTTGTGTCTCTCCCTCTCTCTCTCCACTTTTATGTCTCTCCCTCTCACGGTCTCTCTTCTTCTCAAATTCAGTGTCTCCCCCTCTCTCAATCATTCTTCCTCTCCCTCTCTCTCTCCACTTCTATGCCTCTCCCTCTCACGGTCTCTCTTCTTCTCCAATTCTGTCTCCCCCTCTCTCAATCACTCTCCCTCTCCCTCTCTCTCCCCATTTCTATGTCTCTCCCTCCCACGGTCTCTATTCTTCTCCAATTCTTTGTCTCCCCCTCTCTCAATCACTCTTCCTCTCCCTCTCCCTCCCCTCTCCCTATTCTTCTTTATTCACACACATCCTCTCCCTCTCCCTCTCCCTCTCCAATGCTCTGTCTATACAATTGGTCATGCGGGTATCCAAACTCTCACTCTGTCTTTACAATTTCCGTTGGCATCTGGCAGACTCACTGTTCTGGCGCGGATTCGGCTGAGGAGCATAGGGAGAATTTCTGAGGTCCTTCAGAATTCGGGTTGCTTAGTTTTGGGTAAGTTTTCCTTCTTGAATTTGATTTCAGTTCGTGCTGATTTGGCTTGGTTTTTACAAATAATTTCTTCTTCTCTATGTTGATTTCACCATTTCCCTATGTCCGCGTAAATTTTTTGTTGTATTGATCATAGCTTAATAAGTCATATTCATCTGAAAAGGATATTCAGTCACAAAAAATGCTGGAAGTAATTTATATGTTCTTGATTTTATTTTACTGTTGTCTTGAAGTCATTCAGTACTGATGTCTGAGTCGTATTACGAAGGAATGGTTTCTATACCCTTGATTAAAATTTCAAAACCATGGTATTTGTGTATGATTCATGAAACAATGAATAAACCAACATATTTGTACTGTATTGTGTAAAATTGGATTAAGTAATATTTGGAAATGTTTCTGCTGATTTCTCTCTATCTTTGTCTCCCAATTGATTTATTTATTTTCTCGTTGTGTAGGATGAATTTGTAGTTTAAGATACCTAGAACACCTCGATCGCATACCTCTACCCTCCGAGAGCTCTGCATCAACAGAGGGGAGTGTTGGCCACAGCCAAAAGAAGAGAAAGAGAAAGAACGAATGCGCTGCACGTATACACTTCACAGAGGTGGTGCCTAGGGTTTTCACATGCAATTTATGTGCGACTCGTACTAGGGGTCGTGCAGTGACAGTAGAGCAGAACAAGTATAGTTGCAGTACGGTCCTATGGCGACATTTGCTGAATGTGCACCGTAAAGAGTATAACGAATTGAAGGTTCAAGAGGGGAGCTCTTCTAACCAACCATCAGTGGCAAACATCTTTGATTGACAAAGTACAGAAAAACTGTACTTCACTTGGTCGCATGTCAAAGATGACAAAAGAAGAGCTCGTACGCTTCATTTGTCAGTCAGTCGCGCCATGGAATATTGTATGTAAAAAATACTTCATACGGCTACTACAATACATCGCATAGGAGGAGATATCGATTCCATCGACAAGGGCTATGAAGGAAAAAGCTTTCAAGCTTTACACTGAGTTAAAGATCGTTTATAGGACTCACTCTATTAGAGAGTGTCGATAAAGTGACCATTACTCTACATTGTTGGACTTCTGCCAATCGAATCTCGTTTATAGGACTCACTGTTCATTGGATTGATACATAATGGAAAATGTGTGAATGTGTCCTCGCTATATGTCAATTGGAGGGCTCGCATAGTGGGGAGTGCTTGAGCGAGATTGTGTTGGAGGTTCTGGCCAATTTTAAGTTGAGCACAAAGGTCTGCGCAGTTACGACAGACAATGCTTTTAATAATTCAACAATTATGGCAACATTAGAACGAGAATTGCGTGCTGTGAACCCCCGGTTTACTACAAAGAGACATGTGTTGTGTATTGCGCATGTGATCAACTTAGTTATGCAAGCCGGTCTGAAGGCGCTCGATGTCGTCGATGATGGGCCCAAGGCAAGCTTCATTGATGAAGTAGACCTCACAAACCTTGACAACGTGTTCGATGCAGAAGAGTCAGAACCTTCTGCAATTTCCTTGGGGGACGTTGTTCGGTGCCTAAGAGAGGTGGTCGTAGCTATACCAGGATCGTCGAAGAAAGAGGTGAAATATTTCTCCTACTGCCGTGATAAGCCGAAAAATAGGGGTAAAAACTATGCAATTTTTAGCCCTTGTCGTTGTGGATTTTGGCTTATGCAATAAAATTTATAAGAACTCCACTTAAGATGTATAGTGATAAGTACGAGTGTCATCCAAGGGAAGCTAGTAAGGAATTCAATTTGGTGATTGTATTGGTCGTTTCACTCTGATTAAACTGAATTTGATCTTCAATGAGGATCAAGTCACCCTAATTAGATGAGAATTTAGAAAGGGGGGTAGAAGAGTTGAGATGAATAGAAGAAATATGGAGCTCTAAATTGGCTTCTTTGATCCTAATCAAAGGATCCAAGAGGTCAATTAGAGAGGTTAAAAGGGAATGTTTAATTTGAGTTTGGTTTGTTATTGCAACTTTGATAATTCAGAACTGAAATGGGGGTAATTTAATCTCCTAAGAATTAAAACTAAAATTTTTTAGAGTTTTTCTTTGGAATGCAGTTGAATGATTATTTGAATCCCTCAAATTCTCCTCTCAATCCTCATCAGGGCTTGTACATGCCGCTCAAGCCAAGCGATTTAGAATTTCAAATCAAAACCAAGAAGAAGAAATAAGAAGTTGAACTAATCTCATTCAAAATGCACAAATCCAAATACAATCAAGGAAAAAGTAGCAGATAACTTGATCCAGGGTGGGACTCCTCTCTGTCTTGCAGCTGTGATAGAGAACCATCAAGAATGAGCTCCCCTCTCGAAATTTAGCTTTTATACTTAGGTTATATGGTAAAAATCACCATTTTACCCCCGTTTAGTACTTAATATTTATATATCAATGTAGGCTGGATCTGAATGATCCAACCACACACATAGAAAGAGGGGATCAAGACGAACAAATCCATAAAAAAATCATCTCAATCGGACTTCAGGATCAAAAGTTATTAATAAATCAATTTTAAACCAATTTAATCCATTGGATTTAAAATTGATTTATTTATTAATTTCGTTTTTAAACACGCGATGACGTGTCGCTCTCTCATTGGCTGGCGCATTTTGAATCCTCCTTTTTGCAGAAAAGTCCTTAAAAAGCATAGAATTGCTTTTGGACGCCACCCAAAAGTAGTTGCGTATATGCCCCTGGCGCACTCTCTCTCCTCCGATTTCTCCTAAAAACATTAAAAATATATATTAAAAATTACAATAAAACCCTGTAAAATTTTAAATTGGATCTTTACGCCTGTAGTGGCGATCGAGAGCTGTTTTCAGGGTCTTTTTGCAACGAAAGTTTGCAAAAAGGCCCTTGAAAGTTCGAAAATAATAAAAATACTTCTTTCTCTATTATAGATATACTTTTTTCCTTGAAATAAATACATTTCCTCTTCAAACAAATCTCAGAAAAATCCTAAAAATTTTTAAATAATTCTAGAAAATTCACTGATTCATTCCCATGCTGATAAATGTCAAAATAAAATATTAAATATGCCATTTTCATTCAAAAATAATTATTTCGAGCTTGAATAAATCCTTTAAAATTCATAGAATTAACAGAAAATTAGGGAAAAATCAGAAATCACTAGAAAACACTATTTTCATGTAAATATATGATAACAACCCCATTTTAAGCTCTTTAAATGCATAAAATCATGCTAATAATGTGAAATAAAGATAGAAATTAGGGTGTTATCATGCCGGCAGTTAAATATCTCAAACACGAGGAGGAACTCGATACATTGCCCTACAATGTGGAGCTCGACTTTCAAAATGCTACGCGGGTGCATTGAGAAGTAAACCGTTCTTCGCAAACGTTATTTACTTGACGCAGAATGGGACCTAATACAAAATTTTATCGACTTACTCAAACCACTCCAGCACAGTAACTCTGTCGCTATTCGGAGCAAGTCACCAACGTCAAATGAGGTTATAGTCATTATTAAGGGATTGATGAGGTACCTTGAGCGTATTAGAGTGGGAGTAACGAACTCCCCCATGCTTCCTGTTGGACATGTTATGTCTGCTAGGCAAAGGAACGCCTTATCTACTGTATGTTCTGCTATGCGGGCGAAGTTAGAAAAATATGTGTCCTTACTAACACAAAATGAGGCTTTTACTATTGCCTCTCTACTCGACCCATCCATGAAGCTTCGTTTGATTGATTCACAAACTAAGAATGATGTTCTATCTACCGTTCGCAATATCATGGAGTCCCATTCAGTATCCAGGAATGTTGTGATTCGACCCACCAAACCATCTGCTCTATCAACGACAAGCGATTTCATACAAATGGAGCTAGAAGAACTACTAGATCCGTTAGAACTACCACAAAGAGTTGATCCTATTGAGGAGCTCGACGTATATGCGATGACCCCCCCAGCTTTCGGTACAGAGGTGTTGCATTGGTGGAAGACAACAAGTAGCGTGAAATTTGCATTTTTCATAGTCTTACTCTCTTGCTTTCCTAGTTGAATATCTCATTAATTTTACCCCCATAACAGGTCAGATTTCTTAACCCGCGTTAGCATTGGTTGCGAAGGAATTCCTAGCTGTGCAAGCGACATGTGAGAGTCTATTCTCTGAAGGTCACCGTGTCATCAACTACAGGCGATCGCGGCTCACGACAGAGAGCGTTGAAGTCCTAATGATGTAGAAGTCATGGTACAACAACGATGACTTGAGAATAGATGAGGACGAGGACGGTGATGAAGATAATGGGACATTTGGCATTCGTGCCAACGCACCCTATAACTACAATGTGAGTGTTTCTGTCTTAGGAAATTCCCTCTATCAGAAAGTCTGCCACGAACCTCATCTACATACATCAATGATTTGATGACTATTGTTGTTCCATCTGAGAAACCATCTCTCACATTTGCTTCACTCATGTTGTTTCCGCTTGATCTCTCTCTATATATATATATTTCTTTGTTTCTACATACTCGTTTATTAATCTTTTAAATGCTCTTTGATAATCTCAATTTTAGGGTTAAAATTCGTCGTTGGTGATTGAGATTATTCAATAAAATATATTTGACCGTACTTGAAAATACGTAGTTAGTGATGAGTACGGATCGTCTCCACAGGGAACGATGATTAAGGAATTACTTTCTTAAACTAGTGATGATCAATGAGCGATCGACAAAAACACAATTCAAGGATATGAGCGAATGATATCGATTAAGAAGTACTTAATTTATATGTTAATTTAACTTAAATAAAAGAGTAAATGATTGTGACGGACACGATAATGAACTATGGTATGAACGAGGATAGTGGTTGGATATGGAATGGTACGATGGCAAGGATGGAGAGATGAGAGAGTGGGGACGTAAGTAAGTGAAGTGATAAATGAAACGTTGATAAAAAAAAACTATAACTATGATAACGATGATGTTGGAAGAGAAACAACGTAAGGCGAAGACACTTACCTTAGATCCTTACGTTCCACCAGGATCACGGCGATTTGCGAGTGCCGGTAAGCTCCCCCTCTTCTCTTTTGTCTCTTCCACACACCCAAGACACCAAGAACACTCTTGATGGATCTAAAAACTCACTCTCTTTCAATCAGCCCACAAAAGTGGGAAGCAAGTTCAAGATGGTTTTTACAATGATCCAGGCCTCTATTTATAGATTAGAGGGTATGGATAGAAAGAGGAGGGGAAGACGAAAAGTTATGGCCGTTGGAAGTTGGAGCAATCCTAGCCTTTAATTTCTTCTTACTCCTCATCAATGTCATCAGTTTGTGCCTGTTAAGAAGTCAAAGCACTTGGTATTCTGTGGCTTTTCGTATTCCGTGGCTTTTCATATTCCATGGCTTTTCGTATTCCGTGACTTTTCATATTCCGTGCCACATGTACATGTCAAAAGGACAAAAAACAAAGAAAAAATCTCTTTCTCAATGCTGATGCGGCGGCGCATCCGCACGCCACGTCACACTATGCCATAAAAAAAACAAAATACTTAAAAAATTTCATATTAAATCAAATAAAAGCCCAAAAAATACGTATAAATATATTTTTTGAATCAGAAAAATCATATCTTTCCAAATTTAATATCCAAAACTTCCAGAAAAGTCATATTATTTCTCAAAAAATTATATTCTTTTAGAATATACTATTAGAAAAATCCTAAAATATAGAAAATTCAGAAATTTGTTCTAAAAATAGATTTAATCATTTTAAGCTTGATAACATGCAAATATGAGTAATTTAATGCATAAAGCCGCATAAATATAATAATATAAGGCACTAAAAATGCATGTTATCACTCTTCAATAGTTATGTTTGTCTACTATGGTTTGGTCCTCTCTCTTTTACTCTCCCCATTTGTTTTAAACACAATTCTTTCTGAACATTTTTTGAGTGCCTTGGAACATCATTCATCACATAAATATTATGACATCTCCTACAAAATGCAGGTACATCCACAACCATGCGGAGGCAATGGAGGGCGTAGGAGCCAGAAATAGGTGCGCACCACGAAGGAGTGTGCAACTTCATCGACGGCGACTGCAAAAACAACCCCAAGACTCGACTGCTATTGTCATCAGCTCGAACTCCAAACCAGACGGTGATGACGTCAAATACACGCACAAACAATACAGATGGAGGTAACACAGAGCAATTTTGCCCACTTCAAGAAATATTTATTAGTATAAGTACCAAGCGCATCATTACAAAAATTCCTGCTATCACGCCAAAAGACTTCAGCACTGTGACACATGGAGGAGAAGTCGTGAGTACTCAATGGGATGATACCACATTTTGGGAGCGCTGCAATTTCACTCCATCAATGATTGATGCTGTCCAAAAAAATGTCAGTCGTTTCGCCTCCCAGCTCCTTTGATGTTTATGAAACTAATTTGGCAGAACATCTTTTATGTTTCCTAAACGCACTTGGACTTTTCCATCTATCAATGTTTGTAATAAGATTTACAGAATATTGAATTTTTAGGTATCTATGACTATTTACCTACACATTACATACATATTTGTTCATCCATAGTTGAAGTCATAAAAATTTTGCAATCATTGACTCATTAGGTCTGTAGTACTAATTGTTGTTTGGCATGGACTCATTAATTTTGTCATTTAAACTTCTAGTAAGTAATGTCAAGCTTAAAAGTGAACAACTTTAAGCTCAAAAATTAAATCTTAAATATGCCAAGTTTAATTTTGTCTATTAAACAACTGTGGTATAATTGCATATACCAGAGTAGAGTAAATAGTACTTTTCCGCACGACCTACTCTACATATAAATAAATTAGTATGGATGTTTCTTTATCATTTTACTCATTTTTAATTAAAACTCTCAAATTATTTTTTTAATTCAATTATCTCTTATGTAAAAATTTATAATATCTTTACTACTTAAATTTCTATTCATCTTATAATAGTATTAATTAAAATGTCTCCTCGCACTTGTCATCTTCTGGAATTTGCCAACATCTTAGTAAACTATCTCATCATGATAACAAACACACCCTAATAAACTCTCCGTTTAAATAATTATCCCCCCTATTATATATATCGGTATAATATATAATAACTTAGAATGTTTTTAGTTTATTATACTTTGCTAAATGCAGAACAGTTTTTTTCAAACTCTGCGCAATTTAATGCAATTTATGAGCAACTATATGCAAATTTTCACTTTATGTGCGAATTTGTTCGTTTTGTGCGAATTTGTTCTAATGTGCCAATTTGTTACGTTTGTGCGAATTGTTCGGATTGTGCAAATTTATGCAATTTGTGCGAATTTGTGCGAATCATTCAAACATCTGTTCTAATTTTTGCACATAAAACGAACAGCACAACGAACAAACCCCTGTGCGGTTTGTTTGTGCGAATTTTTTGTGTTTTAAACTAACAGAACAGAATGACCACGTCTAAGAACAACAAAAGCCTAAGATAAACTGTTGATGAAGCCTGTGAGCCAATTCTGTCAGCCTAAACCCAGAAATAATCCACACCTTTTCCTTAAATCCCGCTCTGGCTTTGGCATTTTCATTTCATGAGAATTCTCTTCGTGGGTTCTTTTATGGCGGCTCTCTCCTCCGCGCCATCGCCCATGTCATCTCTCTGTCGCAGAGCAGCCGACGTGGCTTCTCCTTTTCTCTTCTCTCATTCCAACGTCCTTCGTAATGGGTTTTTCTTCAAGAACTCCAAGGCTGGACTTCGATGCTTTCACAGGGTCGCCGCCACCGTCGACAGGATCACCGTTCAAAATCCGATTGTTGAGATGGATGGTGCTTCTCTTTCTGTTCTTGTTATTATTTTTGTTTGATTTCTCTTTAAATGCTTGCTTACACGTTTTTTTTTGTAATTTAAGGTGACGAGATGACCAGGGTCATCTGGAAAATGATAAAAGACAAGGTGATTATTACATTCGTAATGGGAGATGAGTTTGTGATGATGTGTGCTCTGACTTTGGTCTTGGAATTACATGCAGCTTGTTCTTCCGTATCTGGATTTGAATATCAAATATTTTGATCTTGGGTTGGAAAATCGGGATGCAACGGACGACAGAGTTACTGTGGAAAGTGCGGAAGCTACTCTTAAGTAAGTCAGTTTTTGGATAATTATCTCTTTGAACGGCCCCAAATTGTCCAAATTATTTGATTTGCAGTTCCTTGGTTCAATCGAATATGAAATTAATTCTACAGTGAAAAATATTTATTTATTTATTGATTTATAAGAAATTCTTCATCTCATTTTTTACCCAGACGAACCGGTTCAATTATAAAATATGAGAAAAGAACGTACGGCTGAATTTTTATTTAATTTCAGGTATAATGTGGCCCTGAAATGTGCAACTATAACTCCTGGTTAGTGAAAACTTTGTACTTTTATTTACGTCGGCAGTTTGCTCATTTTATTAATCTATATGCACTGTTTAATTGGTATGAAATCGTTAGATTTTAGATATCATATTTTTTGTTACAACTTATCTCACTTCCCTAAGTGGGAAAACTATGTTTTTGAGTTTTAATGTGTGTTTTCATTTGTGAACGGCAGATGAAGGAAGAGTTAAGGAATTTAGTCTGAAGGCCATGTGGAAAAGCCCCAACGGCACAATCAGAAACATCTTGAACGGTTTAATTTTCTATCCTATTATTTTATTCTTGCAGAAAGAAACCAAAATGTTTATTTCCTTTCATCTTTTTTGCGATTTATTTTTCATATACTAAGAAATCCTCTCCTGTCCCGTTGTTCATTTTCTCGACATTTTATCATAATATTTACGTTTGATGATAAAATATTTTCTTCGGATATTTATTTGCAAAAAATAATGATCAGTTTCCCTTTCTTAATCAGGAACTGTTTTCCGCGAGCCGATTTTGTGCAAGAACATTCCGCAGATTGTTAACGGTGAGTTAATACTCTTTTCTTGAAAAAATACTCTTTTCTTGAAATGATATTTTTCTCTAAAGGTTGATTTTATTGCTCTAATGTCGTCCAGGCTGGAAGAAACCCATATGCATTGGCAGACATGCATTTGGAGATCAATATCGTGCTACAGATTATGTTGTCAAAGGACCTGGAAAGCTCAAGATGGTTTTCAGTAAGTCAGTTTTCTGAATCTTAATGACATCATTAATTCTTATGAATAGCGTTATTTATTGACTTAATCTTTGTTATAAAAAAGCTCCTGCAGACGGCAGCGCGCCTGTTGAACTTGACGTGTATGATTTTAAAGGCCCGGGTGTGGCATTATCAATGTACAACATTGACGAGGTTCGGCCTTAAATATAATCTTTTTATGATCTCGTGTTTTCAGAATTTCTTGATTTATGTCACATATTTTCTTTTTTCCTCAGTCTATTAGAGCGTTTGCCCAATCATCAATGTCAATGGCTTATTCAAAGAGATGGCCTCTCTACCTTAGCACCAAGAACACAATTCTGAAGAAATATGATGGAAGGTGTGTAAACATACGTATATTTACTCTTAAATCGTAAAAAAACCCATCAAAATTCAGAAAATTCTTGATTGTGGGCTTTACATCTCTGCAGGTTCAAGGATATATTCCAGGAGGTGTATGAGAAAGAATGGAAAGGGAAATTTGAAGAGCAATCAATATGGTGGGCCTCTGCTAATGTGATGGAAATTCTGATAATTTCCCTCTAAAAATTAATTTTTTATAGGTATGAACATCGGCTTATCGATGATATGGTGGCCTATGCGGTGAAGAGCGAAGGTGGATACGTTTGGGCTTGCAAGAACTATGATGGAGACGTGCAGAGTGATTTCCTTGCTCAGGGCAAGTCCATAAATATGTTTTATTACTCCACTTTATTTTTTCGCCTTCATGTTTTATTTTTGGGTTAATATCACGGTACAGCCCAAACCAGGTCGAAAGTCTGCGAGCTAACCTTAGCTTTTTTTTTTGTACGGTATATCCCAAACTCACTAAGTCGTCTGCTATATATCCTGGTGATGACGTGGAGTCCATCGTGGCTGCCAGGTGGATCTCCGGCCAGATTTTGACCTGGCGGAACACACCTGGCAGCCACGCTGGATTCCATGTCATCACCGGGATAAGAGAGAGAGGGGCATTCTAGAGAGAGAGAGAGAGGCGGCCTAGAGAGAGAGGTTCTAGAGAGAAAGAGAGGTGTTCTAGAGAGAGAGGCGTTTTGTAGAGAGAGAAAGGGAGAGAGACCCGACTGAAGTCCGGCAGAACGCCTCTCTCTCTAGAACACCTCTCTTTCTAGAGAGAGAGAGAGGTCGGGTCTCTCTAGAGCGCCTCTCTCTAGAGAGACCCGACCGAAGTCCGGCAGAATGCCTCTCTCTCTAGAACACCTCTCTTTCTAGAGAGAGAGAGGTCGGGTCTCTCAGGAGCACCTCTCTCTCCCTTTCTCCCTCTACAAAATGCCTCTCTCTCTAGAACACCTCTCTTTCTAGAGAGAGAGAGAGAGAGGTCGGGTCTCTCTAGAGCGCCTCTCTCTCCCTTTCTCCCTCTCAAAAATGCCTCTCTCTCTAGAGCACCTCTCTTTCTCTCTAGAACCTCTCTCTCCTCTCTCTCTAGGCCGCCTCTCTCTCTCTCTAGAATGCCCCTCTCTCTCTTATCGAAAAACCCTTGGCAGGTCGAAATATCCCAGTGATGACGTGGAATCCAGCGTGGCTGCCAGGTGGGTTCCGCCAGGTCAAAATCTGGCCGGAGATCCACCTGGCAGCCACGATGGACTCCACGTCATCACCAGGATATATCGCAGACGACTTAGTGAGTTTGGGATATACCGTACCAAAAAAAAGCTAAGGTTAACTGCAGACTTTCGACCTGGTTTGGGCTGTACCGTGATATTAACCCTTTATTTTTTATTTTTTCATTTTCTTCATTTTTTAATTTTTAAATATTCTGCTAATCATCGTTGATATTTCAATTTACATAGGTTTTGGGTCGTTAGGGTTGATGACGTCAGTCCTGGTAAATACTTTACTTTTGGTGTTTCTCACTTGCCGTTGGATCAAAGATGATCTTGTTTTGATGGTCAAGATCTGATCTTGGACAGCTGTCGTCCGATGGGAAGACCTTGGAATCGGAGGCTGCCCATGGAACTGTGACCCGCCATTTTCGTCTCCATCAGAAAGGTCAAGAGACCAGCACGAACAGCATCGCTTCCATTTTTGCTTGGACCCGCGGCCTTGATCACAGGTTAGATCTCTCCTTTTCTTATCATAAATACAATGTATAAAAATCCATCTGTCCTTCATGACTTATGTTAAAATTCTACCCGTGTCCTTTCACTATAAATAGAATGTGCACAGAATTTTATGCCAGATCTCTCCTTTTTTATTTTAAATACAATGTATAAGAACCAGTTAGCGTTCTTGACTCTTACGTTAAAAGAATTTACTTTTGTCATTTTTCCTTTAAATCTCATGCCAAAAAAAACAACTTATGTTATTTTATGATATCCGCATTTTCTAATACAGATCCAGTTATCCTTCATTACTTTATGTTAAAAATATAATAGTATATTTGAAATATATCTTATAAAACATTATACTTTAATTAGATATTGTCTTTTCAATTTAGATATGAAGCATAAACAGTTATCCTTCATTATTTTGCGGTAACATTTTTACTTCGGCAATTTTTCCGCTGATACATTGTCAAAGAAAACGGACATATCAGATAGGATGTGTCATCTGGTTGATGTATACATCAACTGTCTGTCAATGTTTACTGGGACGTTCCCAACCCTAATTTGTATGATTCATATAAATTTTGTGGGTGTTATCATTATAATGTTTACATGTACGTCAACTGTCTGACAGCGTTGACTGAGATGTTAACAACCCTAATGTGTATGATTCGTATCAAAATTTATTGGTGTCATTATTATAGTGTTCATGCCAACGTAACGGGCTTCATTGACAGTTGACGTTGACGGTTGACTGGCTTTGTATGATTCGTATCAGATTTTGTTTGTATTATTATAATAATGTTTACATCAACATAACAGCCATCGTTGACGGTTGAGATAAGTAGTGACTATTCGACAACGTTGACTGGGAAGTTCCCAACCCTAATTTATATTGTCAAATTTTATGTCATTATCATTAGTGTTTAATGCAGAGCAAAGCTCGACGGGAACGAGAGATTACAGGATTTTGCAAAGAGGCTGGAAACTTCGTGCATCGAGACAGTTGAATCTGGGAAGATGACCAAGGATCTTGCGCTCCTGATTCACGGGCCAAAGTATTATTTCTTAATCTCTGCAATTATCAGATTTTTCTTGGTAATTGAAATTTTTTTTAAAATTATGATCTCTTGCGCAGAGTTAGTAGGGATCACTACCTGAGCACAGAAGAGTTCATCGATGCAGTGGCGCAGAATCTCCACGCAAAGGTTTTGGAAATGAAATTAAATTAAGATCATAACTTCCTCTTTACAAAATAATATAAAATTTTAAAAATTACCAAGAAAAGTAATGTATCTGTTGAGTTTTGTATTCGTTCCACTTTTGACTGGATTAAAAGCAATAAAGAATAAACTTGTTCTTAGGATCACAAGAAAAAACATTTTGTGTAGAAATTTTGGGTAGAAATTTTTGTGGGAAGAGATTTTTGATGTAGGTGATGATGCCCATATATGCTTGTGTACGTTCTTGTCTGATCGGACCAAAATCAGTAAAGAATAAAATATTTATTACGACCGAAAGAAATCTTTTTTTAATCTCTCTTCGATCATATATGGAAACTTTAAAAATAAATTTCTAATCTATGCCGGAAATTTGGAGGAGCAATTTTTTTATGCAGCCGATAAAGATAAAGAAAAAATTTTATTAGTTGCGACAGAAAATTTATCTTTTGTACCAAAGGTGGAGATTTTTCATGTGGGTTCTTAAATTACTTTAAAACTAAAGTAGAAATGCCGCCTGAATTTTAAATTGCGTACTAGATGGGTGGGTCCAATGATATAATAATTATATAATTCTATAGAGTGAAAAATTCTAAAAACAAATCCACATGTCGACCAGTATTAAATAAAATAACCGTGAAGTCAACGTCATCGACCCTAGTCAACAGAACGGATAATATGAAATTTCGACCCGTTTCAATCAAGGATAGTTGTAAACTTAGAGAAATAATTGGCAATGAATGACCGAGATGAACGGACGGGACGGGCCTGAATGACCATCTACTCAGTCATCCGTCACGAGGATTTGCAGTCGTCTCAACCGTTTATGATCCACATTTCGTCATCGTCACCACTCCATCAGTCCCGTTCATTCATTCATCCGTGATTAAAAACCGAATGGATGACAGATGCGACAGAAATGATACCCTCCCTACAAACTCTCTTTCCGTCTTTCCCCGTCATCGGTCCGTAATTGCGGACGGATGACTAATGACAGAAATGACTTCGTACCGTCATCCGTCAACCGGTGTGACAGATGATGGATTCATCACTCGCGCTGAGGCACAGATGCTTCAGTTCCAGTTCTGAGGCCAGGGCAGATGACTGAAGTGATGGGAAGGGACGGAACGGATGACGGGTCATTAGACATGGTTGTTCTGTTCTGTTCATTTGAAACAAACAAAAATTTTGCACAAAAGAACCGCACATGGTCTTGTTCTTTGTTCTGTTTTTTTTTTTAAAACGAACAAAATTCGCACTTTCACTCCAAAACTAGAACAAAATTCGCACATAGCGAACAATAGAACCGCACGCGGGGCTTTGCAATATTCTGTTCGAATTCATTTTTATTCTGTTAGGAAAACCGAACAGAACGAAGGATTCACACATATTGGCACAAAAGAACATAACTTCCACGTCAACGGGTCATCCGTACACATATAGCTCCCGATCGTCCCAGACGTGGACGATGGATGGGATGAGATGAATTTCGTCTCATCCGATGTCTGGATTCAGTGCAGGGACAAAAGATGGGACGAATTTTTCGTCCGACAGTACAAAAACCGTCCCGTCCAGTCCTCCCGGCACGAATTTTTGTCCCGTTCGAGAAAAAAACCGTCCTGTCCCTCGTCCCAGACGAAAAAAACCCGTTTTATGTTTTTATTATATTAATATAGATTTTTTAAAGTTTTTTAGGGAACTGCGGAGGAGAGAGAATGCAAAGGGACATATGTACTATTCTTTCTGAGCGGTGTCAGTTTGCACGCGCATAAAAGTAGAGGGACTTTGAAGCAAATTGTCATAGCGAGGCCGCGTGGCTACATCTCAACCATCAGATGTGAATCCGGCGGTTTGTCGTTCAGATTCATCCATCCATTGTTGAGATGTCCGGAGGTCGCCGAGTCAAATGTTCGTCCCAAATTTCGACCACTTCCTTGGACGGGACGAAAACTCGTCCCGTCCGCGTCCCTGCCCTGTACGTACACGTCGCTTTCGCTAGATTTTGGTAGATCATATTTCAAGTCAACGTCATCCGTTCGTACAATTGTTGACGGTAGTGGAACGGTATTTATAACCGGTGGCCGGCGTCTGGACTTACGATTTTCTCGCTTCCGTCATCGTCAGGACGCGGCGTGCGCTACAAGTAGAGAGGGGGATGGGAGGAATTTTCAGCTCAGGAAGGCAGGGAGATCCCGAGGAAATTCGAATGGCGCTCCAGAAGGCTCAGGAGATCGTCGCCAACGAGCCCGTCGTCGTCTTCAGGTCCATCTCTTGTGCTTTTTTTTGCTATTTTCTGTGTTTTCTATGTACAGTTTGAGTTGATTGTGGATCGCGTTTGAATTGATCTTGCATCTGGTTTAAATTGATCTTGCATCTGGTTTATATTGATCTTGCATCTGGTTTGAATTGATCGAGCATCGGGTTTAAATTGATCTTGTGTCGGGTATGAATTGATCGAGTATCTGTTGGAATTGATCTTGCATCGGGTTTGAATTGATTGAGGATCAGGTTTGAATTTGTCTTGCATCGGGCCTGGATTGATCGTTCATCGGGTTTAAATTGATCCTGGATAGGTTTTAAATTGATCTTACATCGGATTTTGAATTGATCGAGGATCGGATTTTAGGTTACACTTGCATCGGCTCAAATTGACCGAGTATCGGGTTTGAATTGATTGAGTATCGGGTTTGAATTGATCTTGTGTCGGGTTTAAATTGATCTTGCATCCGGCCTGAATTGATCGTGGATCGGGTTTCAATTGATCGAGGATCAGCTTTCAAATGATCTTGCGTGGGGTTTGAAATGATCGTGGATCGGGCTTGACTTGATCGAATATCGGGTTCGAATCGATCTTTAATCGGGTTTAAATTGATCTTGCATCGGGCTTGAACTGATCGTAGATCGGGTTTGAATTGATCTGATAAATCTGATAAATCTTTCTACGATCTTTGTTTCGTGCTAGTATCGTCTTATGAATTCGAACTTTTGGTCAGGAAAAAACAATAAAAAGTATCATCCGCTGTAAAGCCAATCAATCTTTTTCCTATGAATTGGAAATTTGCTCGGATGACACACCATAAAATAACCATCCGCAGCTAAATTGATCATTCTTTTTCCGAGTTTTGTTCCGTTCCAGGATCAACGGATGAATTCACAAAGTTGGTCACAAGACGGACAATTAAAAAAATCCAATCTTTGGTAAAGCTGATCAATCTTTTCCCGATGTTCTTGCAGCAAAACCTACTGCCCCTACTGCACGCGCGCGAAGAAGCTGCTGACACTGCTCGGAGCAAGATTCAAAGTCATCGAGCTTGACAAAGAAAGTAAACCTTCTCCCCCTCAAAAAAAAAAATTCAATTGGATTCAGCCAAATCAAGATTTTTTATATTAACTGCCGATCAATCAAGCGTTCTTGATCAATGATCGGGTCGGCCTATCGAGTGCTGCCAAATGTCGGATGAATTTTACTTTGGATTAAGCCAGTTCGAGATTGGATAAAAATATTCGATTGATCAAACGTTCTTTATCCAGTCAGGTGCTGCCACATGTCGTGTCCAATAAATCCTATAATAAAAAGAAATTATTTCTTCAAAAAAAAAGAAATTCTCTGATAGTACACACTCGTTAACATAAGCGACCATCTAGATCAGTTCAATCATTTGTCATTGATCGATCTAATCTCGGGGGGACCAAAATCAAGATAGGAAAAAAAGTAAATCGAGCGAGATGTTTTGTTCTGACAGTCGAATTTCTTGGATTATTTGAGAGAATCGCCAAATGAAAATTGTTTTGGTCAATTATCTTTTTATTTTTATTTCTTTTGCAGATGACGGGTCGCAGGTTCAGGCGGCACTCGCGGAGTTGACCGGTCAGCGGACGGTTCCGAATGTGTTCATCGGAGGGAAGCACATCGGCGGATGTGACAGTAAGTACCGTGGACCACTCATGTTCTTAGGTGCCCGGATCGTTGACTTTGACTTGTCTTGTAGCGTTGACTTTGACTCATCATATAGGATTGTCTTTGATACGTCTTGTGGCGTTGACTTTGGCTCGTTTGTAGCGTTGACTTTGACTCCTTTTGTAGCGTTGACCGAGATACATGGTGAGGGGAAGCTTGTGCCCTTGCTGACCGAATCTGACGCCCTTGTCAGTCCAGCAGCTTAGAGAGAGAAGTACGGTATCTTGTTCTGTCTCTACATATATGAATAAAGCTTGATGATGCATTGGTTCTATGGAATTTGTAAGTTCTATTCGAGGTTGTTCATTGCATGGAAAATTGGGCAAATTATTTGTGTGATAAATTCATGCTGGAACACTAGATTGCAGAAAAATGAAATGTGGAATGGGTGAAAATTTGTTCTTGTTTCTTCTGGATTTTATGTTTGTGGTGAGGGAGTTAATTGCAATGAAATTTGTGAAAATTTGGAGTCGTGGAAAATGGGTTAAAGATTGACTGTTATGTCGAAAATGTTGTTTATCTGGAGTTCTTTTTCCTCTGGATTTTATATTGTTGTTTTGAGATCGTTAGAGTCCTGTAGTACTGGGAAAATTTGAGGGAGACTTGTTAATACAAAAATAACAGTTCACAGAAAGTGGGAAAACAACAGGGTATATTCCTGCTGTTTGAATTTTTATTTCTATTATGAGGATATTCATAACCTAGAAACTTGTTCAATTTAGGAAGAGTTAAGATTTTACAGTAACAGGTTGCAGGCAAATAAAAAAATACCTAAAAGTAGAAGTGCCCCATTTGCTTTCCTGTTCATTGCATCGAAGTTTGAGTAAAACGGAGTAGATATTAGATAATGAAAGAAAAGTTTAAGGTTAGGTAGCTTTCTTGTTCCTCTGAATCTTTATTTCTATTTTAAAGGGCGTTTATTGCTGAAAAAATAGGTCCTTATTAAATTGTACTCCGGATGGATGATGATGTTAATTGGCACAAGAATGCTATATATCCAAAAAAAGGGAGAGAGAGAGAGAGAAAGAGAAAGAATCTTTACTCCCTGCCGGATGTCAAGATGCAGCTACGGTGGCCTCTTCTCTGATTTTCTGCAATATTGTAGAGAGAGAGATGAGTGGGATGATGGGGAGGAAGAGAGAGATGGATGGGAAGAGGGATTGATGGGCATACATTGGATAGAGTTATCCAGGAATTTAAGGTGGCCAGGGCTGTTCCGGAGGCGTGGGTTTGGCGTGCAAGGTCGACGCCTTCTCCCAAACTACTCACCTTGCCTCTCACTAGAAGTGCTGCAGCTGCGTTCAAGATCTTCTCGTTCAAGAGAAGTAGCCCATTAGCTTTCCAAGAAAATTAAGTGAGGGAGAGAAATGAAGACAATGTGTTAGAGGACTTGGTAGTATAGAGAGAGAAAGGTTTGGATAACTGAAGAGAGGAACAATATTGAGAGGGAAATGAGAGCAGAGATAACTTTCTGTTACTAGACGGGCTGCGGTCGCGTTCAAGAGAAATAGCCCATTGGCATTGTGGGGAGAGAGAGAGATGAAAACAAATGTTTTGGGGGACTTGATGGAGAGGCCCAGATAGTATAGAGAGAAAAAGGATTCTGAAATTGAAGAGAACAGTAGTATTGGGAGGGAAATGAGAGCCGTGATAATTTTCTGCTACTAGGAGCGCTGCGGCTGCGTGCGACATCTTCTCATTCAAGAGAAATAGCTCATTAGCTTTGCCATGAAATTAAGTGAGAAAAAGAGTAGAGAGAGAGAGAGAGAAATGAAAAAAATGTGTTTGAAGACTTGATGGAGAAGCTCAGATAAGTCACCAAGAGAGGTTAGTGAATTTAAGGGGGAGGAATGAAGACTGGAGTGATATTGGGAAGGAAATAAGAGCAGTGATAATTTTGAGAGAGAAAATTTGAACAGCTATAATCTAGAGGGATTGATGGATAAGAAGACTGGAGTAATATTGGAAAGGAGGAAATGAAGACTGGTGTAATATTGGGAAGGAAATGAGAGCAGTGATAATTTTGAGAGAGAATATTTGAACAGCGATAAACTAGAGTGCTTGGAATAGCCCAGAGGGTCTAGAGAGATAGAGATTCGTCGATTGGAGGGGGAGAAATGAAGGCAGGAGAAATACTGGAAAGGAAACAAGAGCAGAGAGAGAGAGAGAGAGAGAGAGAGAGGATAAACTGAAGGTAGAAGTAGAATCTTGTGTGAGGAAATAGAGATGTGGTAACCATGATTAGTGAGGTAGACAGAACTAGAACAGAGACATCTTCAGAGACAGAAAGAAGGGGGTAGGAAAACTGGCAGGCTCTAGCAAGAGAGATTTGGAGAGGGAAACGAGAACAATGATAATCTCGAGAAAAATAAGGACAGCACTAATGTTGAGGGAGAGAGAGAGAGAGGGGATAGGAACAATCATAACCTGAGTAACTTAAAACCAGTGATCTAAGAGAGAGAGAGAAGAAACACGAAAAAAGACAGTTTTGAGAGGGAGAGAGAGGAAACATGGGCAGTGGTAATCTTGAGAGAGAGAGAGAGAGAAAAAATATATATATTGGGATGAGCAAGGACTCACTAAGGCGTCTGCAATTGGACCCTTCGCACCGGATAGCACGTCTCTGAGAACCTGAGCATTGAACTCCGGGCCTCCCCCTTTCAAGTCCTCTAGCGTGCAACGTGGGATACCAAAGTCCACTGTTCTCACACATACACAAGAAAGAGAGAGAGAGAGAAAGAGACAGTGAGTGATAGAGATAGAGATCGTGACAATGACTGGTAGAAGTACAGATATTGAGATGGAAGTATACTTAGAGATAGAGATGGAGATAGAGATTGCAGTAGCGATAGAAAGAGAGATAGGGACAGATGTAGATGTAGAGATAGAAATAGAGATAGGTATCAATTTAGATGTAGAGATAGAGGTGGAGATAGTGATGACGATGGAGATAGAGATGGAAATGCAAATTGAGATGGAGATGCATATGGAGATGGCGATAAGATGGTGATGAAGAGCGATAGAGGAGAACCCACCAGGATCGTAGAATTCCTTTTTAACCGTATCCGGAGTCACATTTAACAAATATCCCGGACCTGCATCCCAGTACGCTTAGAGGCATCAAGAAATTTGACAAATGAAGAACATTCAGGATAGAAATTCAGTGAAATATTTTTTATAAATCTTGTCATCATGGTGCTTTTATTTCCATAAAGTCATTTCTAGATTATTAGACTTGGATTTGAATGAATGAATGGCTCACCTAGGGGACTGATCTCATCCAAGCCCTTGGCATGAACAACAACTGCTCTTTTCATCCCGAATCTCTGCAGAGCTTTTGCCATCTTCTCCACCTAGAATAAGGAAAAAACCCAAAAACCAAAATTTCCTCCTTAAAAATGGAATATTGATGAGAAATTTGAAACTATCTGATCTCTGTGAAAATTCTCAGAAACTCACAATCTCTTCGTGGTAAACGCCGACAACGGCAAAAGATACCCTTGCCGGATTCAACATCGGGCCGAGGATGTTGAACACTGTCTTGATCTTGAGCTTCTTCCGGACAGGTCCCACTATGCTCATCGCAGGGTGGTATATGGGAGACATCATAAAGCCAATGCCCACTTCCTCGACGCATCTCCTCACCCCCTTCATCCCATTAAAATGACGGTTTAGTGTTTGTCAGGGTCTATGGTTTAGGGTTTATGTTTTACAAATTTTGGTTAGATATCTTTAAATGAAAAAATAAATTTGACGGAATTTATGAAACTATGTGCTCTGGCTAGAATCTGTCAATCCTATATCAGAATCAAACTTAATAAAATTAAGTAAAAATAATCTAGTCAATTAATTATATGTAGTGAACTAATTAAAAAAAAATTATATGTAGTGAAATAAAATTTCAAGTTAATAGCAAGCTGTCCACGATTCTAATTAGGAAATGTAGTCTCACAGCTCTTCATTCATATATGAATTTTGAAGCCAATACTCACCTCGGGCGGCAAATCAATGTTAACTCCTAAAGCTTCCAGAACATCAGCGCTTCCGCATGCCGATGAGCTGGACCGATTTCCTTGCTGCATATGAAGGAACGCCCAAAAATCATCATCATCACTAACATTATCATCATCTTCTTCTTTTTCTTCATCATTATCATCATCATCATCATCACTGCCGATTCTCTTTGTAAATTATTTTCAAAGTATTAGACGGAAACTGGGTCCACCATGGTTCATAGAACAAAGGGAGGAACCGGGTCATCACCTTGGCCACCTTCACTCCGGCAGCAGCAGTCAAAATGGCAGCGCCGGTGGAAATATTGACGGTGTCGGCTCCATCCCCGCCAGTTCCCACAATGTCAACGGCCTCGTCTTCAAGGCCTTCCACCTTCTGGACATGCTTGATCATCGCCCTGGCCAACCCCACAATCTACAATAATTTCAAGCATCCTTTAAGGACAACGTAACTCGGCACGGTTTGGCATGTCCGGAAGACGATGACGAGTACTTGATGTTTTGTTGACGACAGCATCAATGTCAACGACAGTCAACAGGGACAACAACAGTCAACCTGGTAGACAATTCAATTAATTGACCGTCAATGGGACAGTCAACCATCAGTCTACCCAATTCCGTCTATGTCGACCAGGGTCAATGCCATTGACGGTTGCCATGAGCCGAAGTATAGTTTCGGAACAGACGGAACGGGATTCATCGGGCCATCCAATCAGCCATCTGTTACCGGGCCTAGGAAGCTACTGTCGATTTCCGTATCCAATATCCGTTATCCTTAAGAAACAGGCACGCTACCGATATTTCAAAAACTCTATGATTGGATATCGGATAATGATAACAACAACAGATAACAACATCGATAACGAATACACTTCTGTTCCGGCCCGAGCGAATGGATGGAATGGATGACAGGACGGGACGGGATGCGTTAAGGGGTTTTGTTCTGTTCCCCTTCCGAGGTCAGTACAGATGGCGGATGACGGGTGACGGATAACGGCTTCCGTTAGGGGGTTTATGATCTCCTTCCGAGGTCAAGACAGAAGATGGATGATGGGTGATGCCATCCGGTAAGGGGTTTATGGTCTCCTTCCGAGGTCAGGACAGATGACAGGTGATGCGGTCTAGTAAGGGGGTTATGGTTTCCTTCGGAGGTCAGGACAGATGACAGTTGACGGGTGATGTGCTCCGGTAAGGAGTTTATGTTCTCCTTCGAGTGACTTGCTCCGGTAAGGGGTTTACGGTCAGGACAAATGACGGATGACGGGTGATGTGATCTGGTTATAGTTCAGGATCGTCCCGGACGTGGACGAAAGACGGGACGGGATGAATTTTGTCCTGTCCTACGTCCGATGTTAGCTCAGGGACGAAGGACGGGCCGGTTTTTTGTCAGTGGATGAAAAAACCGTCCCGTCCAATAATCTTGGGAAGGTTTTTCGTCCCGTCCAATCCTCCAGAGACGAATTTTTGTCCCGAACGAAAATTACCCATTTAATATTTTTAATTTATTAATATGGATTTTTAAAAGTCTTTTAGGGAATTACTGAGGAGATAGAACGCAAATGGACATATCTACAATTATTTCTGAGTGGCGTCCATTTGCACAGCATGTAAAAATACATGGACTTTGATGCAAATTATCATTGCGAGTCCACGAGGCAACATCTCAACCGTCGGATGTGAATCTGGCAGTTTTCCGTCCAGTTTTGTCAGTCCATCATCCGAGACCTCCAGACAGACGGTTTTTTCGTCCCACGGGACGCAAACCGTCCCCTCCGGTGGTCCCCAGGACAATTTTTAGTCCCGAAATTCATCCGCATCCTCGGACAGAACAATTTTTTCGACTCGGGTCGAAAAAATTGTCCTGTCCGCATCCCTGCATTATAGATCCAGTAACAGGTTTTATGATCTCTTTCGAAGGTCAGGGCAGATGACAGATGACGAGTGATGTGATCCGGTAATGGGTTTTATGATCTCATTCCAACGTCAAGACGGATGACGGATGACGGATATGGGTTTATGGTCTCCTTCTGAGACCAGCGGAGAAGCCGGATGACGGCTGGGTTACGTCCCGTTCGTCATCCGTCGTGAAAGGTAATTCTAGGGTTTAAGAGAAGATTAAACGCCATTAGTGTACCTCCTCGAAGGTCTCGCCCTTGGCCCGGAGAAGAACGAGGAAGGCGCTGATCAGCGCCTCGTCCGCGCCATCGAGGAGGAGATCGAGCGAAGCCTCGGCGACTTCCTCGCTCAGATCGGCGCCGCCGATCAGCGACTCGATCAGCTGCGACGAAGATCGTCAATGGCGGTCCGGAAATCAAGAAAAAATCAAGAAAAAAAAAAATAAGGGTTTCTCCGGACATTCTTGAACGACAAGGAAGACGCGCCGAGGGAGTTGTTGCCGGCGATCCGAGCCGACGCCTTCAAATTCGGTCTCTTCCTCTGGCCGGAATTCGAGGGAAGAGCGGAGATTTGAGAGGGGAGAGAGATTGGCAGGTTGGGAAGAGCGAGAGGAGGTCTGATTGGGCATTTGAAGGTCGCCGAAGCCATTGGAGAGCGTCGGAATGAAGGAAATTTGGGGGTTTTAGGCCATGAACTGAGGTGAAGAGGGATCTGCGAGGAGAGAGAGATATGGGGGAAGAGGGGAGTTGACCCGGGATTGAAGGCGTAGCTGTCTGTTCTTTGAGGGAATGCGAGATATGGTTGAATTAATGGCTGCCCGGCATCAAATCCGGTCAGCCCGGACTGAATATACTTCTGGGTCTGGCCTTAATACTACTGGGTCTGGATAATGACGGTACGGTTGAATTGATGGCTGCCCGGCATCAAATCCGGTCAGCCCAGACGGGATATACTTCTGGGTAGAGCTGGAGCAAAATTTTTAGTCATCTTCGTCATTCGTAACCATTCCTCATCTGCAGGATTCCGTCATTCGTCCATTCCGTCATTCGTCTAGTGAAGTAAACGGAACGGAACGGAACGGAACGCTAATGTGTCCCTTCTCTCCCCCTCTCTGCGGTCGTTGCATCTCTCCCTCTCTTTGTCTCTTGGCTCTCTAACTCTTCCTGGGCTTGTGGATCTTGCCTTGTTGAACGCTAATGCCGGATGAATCCATGAAGAATCCGTGAATCCGGATGGATCAGGTTGAAGATTTCCCTTCTACAATAACCATGCAATCACTTCTCTCAACGACCAAAAGATTATGTTCAGAACAAGAAAGATTATCAAAATAAGAACAAGCGGAGCTCAAATCAGCGAGAAATGTAAGATCAAAACATGGATCAATATAGAATTAGGCACTTTTATGTTTTCTGATAAATATCACACAGAAAAATCAAGGTGAAAAAATTAGACACATTTTTATGTTTTCTAATAAATATATAAAAAAATTTGTCATCTGATATAGTCCTCCATCATTTTCGTCATGAATGATGGATACTAATGATGAATGATGGAAATACGATCGTTCAGTCATCCGTCTATCGCTACGGACGAAGACGAATGACGAAATTTAAATGACGGATGACGAAACCGTCATCCGTCCTCCAGCTCTACTTCTGGGTCTGGCCTTAATAATACTTCTGGGTATGGATAGGGAATATAGTTCTGGATCGTCTGGGACGTGGATGACGGATGGTTTTTTCGTCCAGAATCAGGGCAGGGATGCGGACGGGATGGTTTTTTGTCGAGACCTCCGGACGGGACGGTTTTTTGGCTGGAGTGGACAAAAACCGTCCCGTCAAGAGTTCTCGGGATGAATTTCCGTCCCGATTTTTGTCAAACCTCGCGGACAGGATGACTTTTTTGTCCTGGGACGGAGAAAACGTCTTGTATGTGTCCCTGTCTAGTATAGTTCCAGATTGTCTGGGGCGTGGACGATGAACGAGACAGGAGGAAGATCGTCCCGTCTGACATTTGGAATCAGTGGAGGGACGCAGACGGGATGGTTTTTTTGTCCGAGCCCTCAAGACGGGACACTTTTTTCGTCCCAAGATGAAAAAATCGTCTTGTTTGGAGGTCTCAATACGAATTTCCATCCTTATTTTTGTCCAACCTTGTGAACGAGATGATTTTTTCATCCTTGACAAAAAAAACATCCCGTCTGCGTCACTGCACTATATTAGGGAATGTTACCGCCTCGGTAGGGCTTCTTGGACCGATGACGGTATGGTTGAATTGATGGCTGCCCGGCATCAAATCCGGTCAGCCCAAACCAAATATACTTCATGGTCTGGCCTTAATAATACTTCCGGATCTGGATAGGGAATGTTACCATCTCGGTTGGGCTTGTTGGACCGATGACGGACCATCATTTTTTTTGTCAACTTTCGAAAATAAAAATATGAAAGGATTGATGACAGTATGGTTGAATTATCCGGCATTGTCTGAAGCAATGGAGGGATGACTGAACGAATTGAATTCAGTCATCAGTCCTCCGTAACATATGTTGGAGGATATAAATGATGGAACGGATGACGAGGATGAGTGATGACGGTTAGGATGACGAAACTGTGGATGAATATTTAGAAAATAAAAATAAAATATGAAAGGTCCTTCGTAGTCAATATGGATGATGACCACCAATGACGGACCAATGACGGTGATGGAATTATCTCGACAACAAGAATGACGATTGATGACAAATGGGAGAATGCAGACGATAACCATGGGTGACGGGGACAATTACTTGGGACAACAATAGTGGACGACCATGATGACAACCATCCATGATGTTGACGGAATTGTGATGACCGTGGGGATTATTATTGCCGACGGAAGGGATGACCACTGCTGATAATAGGGACGGCAACCCATGATGATGACCATTGACAACACTGATGACCAACGATGGTGGAGATAACGACCGTCAATGAAAAGGGACAACGACTGTCCACAACAGGAGCAATGACCATGGATGACATGGACAACCAGGATAACAATCGTCAACAATGGGGACATTGACCATGGACAATGGGGACGATGATTGTAAATGACGGGGACAATGATTGTCATTGAAGGATACAATAATTGTCATTGATGACGAGAATGGAGACCATCATGGACGTGGGCAATGACCATCAGCAAATGATTTGACAATAGTCGTAGACTATGACAATGACCATCCTCTACATGGACGACGACCATCATTGACAAACATTATGGAGACTGGGATCATCATCAGACTAGTGTCAACTTAGCTCTCTCGCACTCTACCTCTTTCTCTCATTTGCAATATCTATTTGTCTGGTAGTGTGTCTCTGGTGGTGACAGCATCAAGGCATCGACACCAGAAGCGCCGCCACCGTCATCCGAAGTCAACGCCACTGCCAAGGACACGCCGCCATCACCACCGGACCAAGTCCACATGCCAGCATCAGGCACGTCTCCACCCACGCACGCCCCTTCACGTGTCCTGACACGTCGCCAAAGGTAGATCCAGAACTTCCCCCTGACGTGACACAAAACCACGTCACTCGTCTTTATTTTTTTATTTTTATGAACTGTATTTTCTCTTTCCTCCAAGGCCTATATGTATAGGCCAATGTTCCAAGAAACAGTTAGGCAAGTCATAATTCAAGAATTGAGTTTTCTGTTAACTCTTCTTGGAGGACTTGCCCTAGCCTCCCTCTCCCTCCCTCTTCTAGTTCGCCGCCACCGCCGCCGTTGACACCGCCACGTCTCGCCGGCAGCCACCTCCGTTCGTCTCTCTCTCCCCCTTTCTTCGTTCTTTCTTCTTCCCTCTCTCCTTTCCTTTCTTCTTTCTTTCTTTCCATCTCTCCCTCTCGCATCTTCTTAACTGTTGCCTGAACCATGTCCAGCATCGCCGCTAGGGTTGGCGGCACCAGAGCATACCAGCCCCGCCGGCGCCCGCGCGCACCAGCCCCGCTGGCGCCGGTTCGAGCCAGTTGCCGATGCCCACATGCGCCTGGCCTGCCGGCGCTCGCGTGCACCAGCCCAGCCGGCGCCCGCGCGCGCCAGCCCGCCGATGTCCTATGCACGCCAGCCCACTGGTGCCCCACGCGCGCCAGCCCTGCCGGCGCCCGCACGCGCCAGCCCTGCCAGCACCCGCGTGCCAGCCCCACCGGCGTCCCCCCCCCGCCAGCCCTGTCAGCGCCAGCACACGCCAGCGCCCTCAGGCGCCCACGCTCGGCCGCACCCACTCGTTTGCCCTCCATCTGCGTTCAACGCTCGTCCATCACATTTCTCGCCAGTGCCGCTCAAAGCCCGGAACGCCCAGATATTTTGTCCAGTGGGCCATACAACGCCCGGATTGTCCAGTCACAACACGACCTGAATTTCCCACCGCCTCTTTACGCACTCCGGGGACGAGGTACACCTGAATTCTTTGGTGTCGAGTGTTCTTTGTCTAGTGTTCCGCGAGTCTTCTTCCACTGCCATCAGATTTGATTTGATTTTCTTGGCATCGTCACGGTGGTTGAAGACAGTACTCCCGCCCTCGACGAGGAACGGGGCTGCACCACTATCATTTCATCGGCTTTAGGTTTTCGAATTCGATCGTGTGAATTTTGCAGTCTGTTTTTACCTCTCTACCCAAACCCGTCTAGCATTCCCACCATCATTGTCGTACCCGTCTCCCGTGTCGTCTCTCCCCTAGTTGTCCTGCATCAGTCTCTCTCTCCATCTCTCTCTTGTCACTCTCTATATCTACCTCTCTATGTGTTGTCATTCTCTATCTCTACCTCTCTCTGTTTTGTCGCTCTCTATCTCTACCTCTCTTTGTGTTGTCATTCTCTTTCTCTATCTATCTCTATTGTCACTCTATTTCTACCTCTCTATGTTGTCACTATCTTTCTCTAGCTCTCTCTATTGTTACTCTCTTTCTCTACCTCTCTCTATTGTCACTCCCTTTCTCTACCTCTCTCTACTGTCATTCTCTATTTCTACCTCTCTACTGTCACTCTCTATCTCTACCTCTCTATGTTGTCACTCTCTTTCTCTACCTCTCTCTATTGTCACTCTCTTTCTCTACATCTCTCTATTGTCATTCTCTATTTCTACCTCTCTCTACTGTCACTCTCTATCTCTACCTCTCTATGTTGTCACTCTCTTTCTCTACCTCTCTCTATTGTCACTCTCTTTCTCTACCTCTCTCTATTGTCACTCTCTTTCTCTACCTCTCTCTATTGTCATTCTCTATTTCTACCTCTCTCTATTGTCACTCTCTATCTCGACCTCTCTATGTTGTCACTCTCATTCTCTACCTCTCTCTATTGTCACTCTCTATCTCTACCTCTCTCTCTGTGTTGTCACTCTATTTCTCTACCTCTCTCTCTCTCTCTCTGTTTTCACTCTCTATCTCTACCTCTCTATGTTGTCATATTTTTCTCTACCTCTCTCTCTCTCTCTGTTGTCACTCTATTTCTCTACCTCTATCTCTCTCTGTTTTCACTCTCTTTCTCTACCTTTCTCTCTGTTGTCACTCTATTTCTCTACCTCTCTCTCTCTGTTGTCACTCTCTTTCTCTATCTATCTCTCTCTTGTTCTCTCCCTGTTTCTGTCGTCACTCTCTCTCACACACACACTCTATCTCTCTCCCTGTTGTCACTCTGTCGCACACACACACACACTCTCTCTCTCTCTGTTGTCACTCTCTCTCTCTCACTCTCTTTCTGACATCACTCTTTATATGTACCTCTCTCTATGTTGTCACACACTCTCTTTCTCTAGCTCTCTCTCTCTCGTTCTCTATCTTTCATTATCGTCACTCTCTCTCTCACTCTCTCTTTTGTCACGCGCTCTCTCATTCTCTCTGTCGTCACTTTCTCTCTCTCTCTCTCACTCATTCACACACACTCTCTCTCTCTGTCACCTCTCTCTCTCTTTCTCTCTTTGTCATAATCTCTCTATCTGTCGTCACTCTCTCACTCACTCTCTCTCCCTGTCATCACTTTCTCTCACTCACTCTGTCTCTCTATGTCATCACTCTCACACTCACTCACTCACTCACTCTGTCTCTCTCTATCGTCACTCTCACTCACTCATTCACTCACTCGCTCACTCTGTTGCTCTCTGTCGTCACTCTCTCTCACTCTCTCACTCACTCACCTCACTCACTCTGTCTCTCTCTGTCGTCACACTCTCTCTCTCTCTCACGCTCTTTCACTATAGTGCAGGGACGCGTACGGAACAATTTTTTCATCCCGAGATGAAAAAATTGTCCCGTCAGAGGATACAGACAAATTTTGGGACAAAAATTAGTCTCGGGGACCATTGGGCGGGACGGCTTGCGTCCCGTGGGACGCAAAAACTGTTTGTCCAAAGGTCTCGGATGATGGACAGACAAATCTGGACGAAAAACCACCGGAGTCACAGCCGGTGGTTGAGTGTTGCCTCGTGGCCTCGCAATGACAATGTGCATCAAAGTCCCTGTATTTTTACATGCGTGCGAATGGACGCCACTCAGAAATAATTGTACATGTGTCCCTTCGCGTTCTATCTCCACAGTAGTTCCCAAAAAAACTTGAAAGAGAGGACTGGATGGGATGACAAACCGTCCCAGTATGACTGTACAGGTTTTTTATCGTTGGACAAAAAACTGTCCCGTCCTTCATCCCTAAACTTACTCTGGACGTTGGACGGGACAAAATTCATCCCGTCCTGTCCATCGTCCACATCAGGGACAATCCGGAACTATATCTCTCACTCACTCACTCTTTATTTGTCTCTCTTTGTCTCCATTCTCTATCTCTACCTCTCTCTGTCGCCATTCTCTATCTCTACCTCTCTCTTTACTTCTCTCTCTCTCTCTCTCTCTCTCTCTCTCTCTTTCTGTTGTCACTCTCTATCTTTACCCTTGCTCTGTTGTCATTTTCTTTATCTATCTCTCTCTCTGTCGTCACTCTCTATCTCTACCTCTCTCTTTGTTGTCACTCTCTTTATCTGCCTCTCTCTCTGTTGTCACTCTTCTCTCTCTATGTCATCACTCCCTATTTCTATCTCTCTATGTTGTTACTCTCTCTCTCGTCACTCTTTTTCTCTCTTGTCAAGCTCTATCTCTACCTCTATTTATTGCTATTTCCTTTTTCTACCTCGCTCTCTCTATTTCTACCTCTTTCTCTGTTCTCACTCTTTCATTCTCTTGGTCATCACTCTCTATCTACCTCTCTCTATGTTCTCTCTCTCTCTTTCTCTATTGTCACTCTCTATCTCTACCTATCTCTATGTTCTCTCTCTCTTTCTCTATTGTCACTCTCTATCTCTACCTATCTCTATGTTCTCTCTCTCTTTCTCTATTGTCACTCTCTATCTCTACCTATCTCTATGTTCTCTCTCTCTCTTTCTCTGTTGTCACTCTCTCTCTAACTCCTCTCTGTTCGCTCTCTCTCTCTCTCCCTCTCTCTCGTTTGGGTCCATTTTTACAGTCACCAATGGCAATAGAGGTGAAGGCATATAGGTGCCGATGGGTGGAGACAAAGATCACACTAACATTGTTGTCACGTGCCAAAGGGGTAGAGTGGTGCATTATCTTTACAACTCTTGGTCTGAACATCACCCCTTGAATCCTCTTTTGGATTGCAATAATGGACCTAAATGAGATTTTGAATAAGCAAATAACTTTGCTAATTGTAAATAGGAAAAAACTTCAAAGGTAGCTTCTTACAAGGATAGGAGCATTTATTTATTATGGATGAATTATAGGAGTAAAGATTGAACGACCTTTGAAATATCAACCCAAAACTCTTTCTGGATTATTAGATATCGTTGTTTGAAGTTGGAACTGTTGGTTTATGCAAGCCTTGATATAGATGAATAAATCAAAATAATACGCACCGGAAGACTTGAACGAATCAAAATGGCATCGATGCATTATGAAATGAATCACTTTTGCACTGTTTGCATTCGTGATTTATTGGATCCTAGAATGAGATGAGTCAAGTGGCTCAAACGTGCAGCCTCTAGACATATCCACATGATCCTTAGCATGTCGAATCTCCTCCTTCATGTTGATGAGTCTCATTCACCCTCTATCCTCATCGTTCTGTCATCTTGGTCACATCGGGAATGGAGATGAGCGATGGGAAGGAGGAAGAAGAAGAGAAGGCCCCCAAATAATTCTGGCCTGGTTGAATTTCTTCCAAGGCCTTCCCCTATTTATACTAAGTAGGTATTTTTCATAAGAAACCCCAAAAGTATATCTTCCGACGTCCAAAAGACCATTTGTGTGTGACCCTCAAGGCCCATGTATCAGTCTAGTTAATGACTCCAATGGCCCAATAACATTTATTGGCCTTACAAAATAATTAACCGTATCATCATATAGATTAATTAACATCGGATTGATTTAACATGATCGATAGGTGGAGTCTCCAACACGTGGGGTGCGAAGCTACACCTCGTGCGCTAGAAGATACAAAGGAGTGTATATCGACTCACTCAAGGAACATGTTCATCATTAGTTACCGTGTACGTCTAGTCCCTCATCCACTTAATGCTCATATGACAACTTAGGGTGTGGTCAACAGTCAAACCATAATCAGACATCCAACTTAGTACTAATGCATTCAGCAATCATTAGATAATTATTCTCTGATATTTCACTATCGTGGCCAAGGACTTCATCACATCGTGGCACCTTTTATACCGAGGTGCACAATCTCATCTTGACCACTCAATCTTCTTCGTGAACTTCTAGATGCACGTGAACTTAGACCATTTAGAATCCCATGATTAGAGACACATAAGTTATAATAAAAGTACAATTGTTTGTCCACAAGATGTCTTTAGTGTATCAGATCTAAGGACCACTTACACAATCGTGACATGAATCAACCTAATTGACGATAACATGCATTTTTAGTGCCTTATATTATTATATTTATGCGTCTTTATGCATTACATTTCTCATATTTGCATGTTATCAAGCTTAAAATGATTAAATCTATTTTTAGAAAAAATTTCTGAATTTTCTATATTTTTAGGATTTTTCTAATAGTATATTCTAAAAGAGTATAATTTTTTGAGAAAGAATATGATTTTTCGAGAAAGAATATGATTTTTCTGGAATTTTTGGATATTAAATTTGGAAAGATATGATTTTTCTGATTCAAAATATATATTTATACGTATTTTTTGAGCTTTTATTTGATTTAATATAAAATTTTAAGTATTTTGGATTTTTTTATGGCATAGTGTGACGTGGCGTGCGGATGCGCCGCCACGTCAGCATTGAGAAATAGATTTTTTCTTTGTTTTTTGTCCTTTTGACATGTACATGTGGCACGGATTATGAAAAGTCGCGGAATACGAAAATCCACGGAATACAAAAAGCCATGGAATATGAAAAGCCACGGAATACAAAAAGGCATGGAATATGAAAAGCCACGGAATACGAAAAGCCACAGAATACCAAGTGCTTTGACTTCTTAATAGGCACAAACTGATGACATTGATGAGGAGAGAGAAGAAATTAAAGGCTAGGATTGCTTCAACTTCCAACGACCATAACTTTTCATCTTCCCCTCCTCTTTCTATCCATACCCTCTTATCTATAAATAGAGGCCTGGATCATTGTAAAAATCATCTTGAACTTGCTTCCTACTTTTGTAGGCTGATTGAAAGAGAGTGAGTTTTGAGATCTATCAAGAGCGGTCTTGGTGTCTTGGGTGTGTGGGAAGAGAGAAAAGAGAAGAGGGGGAGCTTACCGGCACTTGCAAATCGCCGTGATCCTGGCGGAACGTAAGGATCTAAGGTAAGTGTCTTCGCCTTACGTTGTTTCTCTCCCAACATCATCGTTATCATAGTTATAGGTTTTCATCAACGTTTCATTATCACTTCACTTACTTACGTCCCCATTCTCTCATCCCTCCATCCTTGTCATCGTGTCATTCCATATCCAACCACTATCCTCATTCATACAATTGTTCATTATCGTGTCCGTCACAACCACTTATTCTTTTATTTTAGTTAACTTTACATAAAAATTAACTTAATCGATATCACTTGCTCATATCCTTGAATTGTGTTTTTGTCGATCGCTCATTGATCATCACTAGTTTAAGAAAGTAATTCCTTAATCATCATTCCTTGTGGAGACGATCCGTACTCATCACTAACTAAGTATTTTCAAGTACGGTCAAATATATTTTATTGAATAATCTCAATCACCAACGACGAATTTTAACCTTAAAATTGAGATTATCAATTGACAGTTTGGTATAATATCGTTCACGGATTCGTACAGACAAATCTCGCGAACTCTTTCCACTAAAGAGCACCCACTATCTATCCTTAGTGTCTCCACACTAATAGCTACTGGAACGACCATACTCATCCTATGAGTGAGGCTAGATAGTGCTATTCTCTCTGGATACTTTGATGTCCTTCTTGAATATCCTTCGAATAGAAATATTTAGAACACATGCTTAAAGACTAGTGATCTCCGTGCTATGTTCTCATCATAATTCACCAAGTCCGATCATGTATTCATGGACTTCAGTATAAGCATCACACATGCATTATAATTAATATGTTCTATTAATGAACATGAAACTTATCTTGAAGATAAGGCACGAGTTTATGAGCGAGAGCAGAGCAAAAGCGACAGAGCGAAGGCTCGTAGCGCTAATCAAGTTATTCAGCGGATGACGAAGGCGGATGTATGAGCGGGAGCAAGAAATTCATCTTCATGTTACGAACTCAATTCATCTTCATGTTACAAAGTCAATTCTGGCGCGACGAGCAAAAGGGGCGAGTTTACTAGCAGGTTACGCAGTAAATGAAGGCGCGAGTTTATGAGTGGGAGCGGAGTCAAGATGAATCTTAATGTTACAAAGTCAATTCATCTTCACGTTACGAAGTCAATTCAGATGAAGAAGAAGATTAAACTTTACAGAACGCCATCACGCAGTAAACATAGCCCAAAGGAACGCAGCTGAATTTGTTGTCCATTATAAACAACTAACTGTTTGTAAGGTGGCTGCTAAGTCGGCTGAACTGGTTTAAAATCAAACAAAGTTGAAAAGCAGCATTGACCAGTTCAGAATGAATGAATCTTTTAGTGTATAAAAGCCCCGCTCCGCAAGTTCTTGTAGTTACTTTGTAACCTGAACAACAAAATCAATAAGAATGAGCGAGAGAAAGAATGTTTTTTTTGCTTTTCGTCCAGTGGTTAGAACATCGTCTTTTCATCGTCTTTTCGTCCAGTGGTTAAGGGATAGATACTTATTCTCGGCCGGCGGTATCATTGCTGAGTGATCGCTCGTGATCTGGCTGAGAAAAAGGTGGTCCTTCTATTTTAGTCGTGTTGTAGATGGTCCTAAAATGTCCTTCCACTTTAAGAATGTAAACAAACAAACTTAGAATGAAGCTGCTTCTTCAACTTGACCCGCGTAGAATGGGAAGGTCACCCAGCGGAATGATCAGCGGGGCAGAGGCTAGGGCTGCTTCCCACCGTGTCCTTCGTTGTGTGTCGGAAATACAAAGTGAGTGCACCAGAAATGAACGAGAACTGGGTCGTCCATGGCGAGGCATCCGAAGCATAACTGCACACTCACATGATCTTTGCCGAGAGATAGGAGCATTCGGTGGAACCGGTGAACTACACTTGCTTCTATTATTGGCTTGGCGACCACATATATATCCATTAGGAAGAATATAAGCCATCTGATTTTCTCTCTCCTCAGATCTATGTAGGTGGATGGCCATGATAGTACACAATTTTAGGTGGACTTGAAAAGATAAAAAACCCATTAAAAATATTTAAATAAATTCAAAGTAATTTAAACATCAGAAAATTCCTTAAAAATACAAAAAAACTAAATTAGTCACAATTTCCTTCTTAAAAATATTAAGAGCCTTATAAAAATTGAGAATAAACACATAAAGTACATAAAACTAATATCAAATTGAGAATGTTATTTATGATTATCAAATTGACCATAGATTGTATTGACCTTTATCCCACGACTCTCCCAAAAGTTGGTTTGGAATACGTCCTCTCATTGTCGCTCTCCACAGCCGACCAATGGGGACGATAGCAAGGGGTTGGAGAAGGATGTTTTTAAGTCACAGCTCCATAACGAGTGATCCACAGCTAAGTCACACTCGTGGACCCCTTTTTCTTTCAGTGTACCCTCTCTCGCAATGTTAGCCTCATCCTCATAAACCCTTGATGACAAATCAGGAGCTTGAAAAATAAAATAGAATAAAAATAAGATTTAAATATAAAATAACCGTCTGATATTCTTTAAGAATATTGAACATTCAAGATTAGAATGTTACTAATACTTTGGCCCATTCTAACACGAGCTTTGGGCTGGGTCGACTCTAAGCCTGGTCATTTTTTGTCTCTTCTTTTCTTAAGGCTGCGACGTGTTTGGCGGAGATCAATCTCTTCTCTTATCAGACCTGGATGGCACAGAGCTGAAAGAAGACAAAGAAATCTTAATCCCATATTGGAAACTAAAGAAAACTTACTACTATATAAAAAAATACTCCTTTCGCACATGCATGGGCTATGCATTCCTCTATATTTGGGGAAAACTCAGTGTCTATATGGCGACCCTTGAGTCATGTGTTGCTACTACTTTGGTTATGTCATGGCTTGTGCAGTGTTGTTCACCGGCTGTTGGCTGGCATGAATGTTTTGGCGCTAACTAGCCTAGAGCTGGCTGAATGCCAGTTGAGCATTGTAGTTTGCTTGGCAGGTGTCTCGGCTCCACCATTTAACTTTTAACTTTTACAAAAAATATAGCTGTCCATACAAGATGCATCATTGATGTCTCAAGTGTAAATACCACTTTCCTGACCATGACATAAATAAAAATGTATATTATCATTTAAGGCTCTTTACATATCAATTAACTGAACTCTTTCTGTAAAGCATGTCCATCATCTGTCATTAGTGTCTCTCTGCTAATGGCCACACGATTAGTCATATTTATTATACAAGTATAATTACAAAGTGTTATTATTTTTGTATAGTTCAATGTCCATCTCGAGTAGCCATTGATATGAATATTTAGAGACAATAAATCAATGTATTATGATCTCAACATAATTCACTAAGTCAATGCAAACATTGAGATACTTTGTAAGAAACACCATATACACAAATCGAGTCATTTTGAAGTCAATGCACACATTGATTGGCTTGACGGGCACATAATATCCATCAGTATGTGGATCTCCAAATAAGAAATCAAGTCATTTTTTACACCAGGATGTTGTGAACACAATGGAAAATCACTTAATGTTATAGAGACTCAACCTGTCGATTGGGTTAAACCAATTAGACATTAATTAATCTATATGATGGATATCGAACTATACAAAAAGAAATAACACTATCTAATTAATTAATTTGAAAGGCCAATAAAGGTTATTGGGTTGTTGGAGTTCTTAACTAGACCGATGCATGGGCCTTGAGAGCCACACACAAATGGTCTTTTGGACATTAGAAGATATACTTAACTTTGGGGGTTTAATGAAAAATACCCATTTAGTACAAATAGAGGAAGGCCCTGAACAAAATTTTCCCAGGCCAGAATTGTTCAGGGCCTTCCCCTTCTTCTCTATTCTCCCACAGCTCCACTTTATTTCTGGTGCAATTAAGTCAGCATAACGATGATGGTGGAGGTTGAACATAGCTCATCAAAGTGAAGGAGGAGGTTTGACATGTCAAGGATTGTGTGGATACGTATAGAGGCTGCACACGTGAGCAGCTTGACTCGTCTCGATGGAGGATCCAAGAAATCATGGATGTGATCTGTGCATAGGTGATTCATTTCATGGTTTTATTGATGACGGAACGATTTTGTGAAAGCCTTCCGCTGGAATTATTTTGAGTTCTTCATCTAGGTCAAGGCCTGCGATCCGTGCACAGGTGATTCATTTCATGCTCATCACATGATTTGTATTAGAGAGGGTATTTTATCTAGATATTTCAATGTCCATCTTGAGTATCATTCAAAGAGGAATATCAATATCACATGTTTAAAGAGTAATGAAATTGTATTAGAATCTCATTATAATCTACTCAGTCAGATGATGTATTCAAAAACTTCATTATAGATATCAGACATGGATTATAGTGAATGTGTGATTGGCTTTCCAGTCACATATATTTCCATCACACCATTGAGAAAAATGTAAGCATTCTTTGAGTAATTTTATCTTAGAATTATCATGAATATTTACTCTCTGTTGCAAAAGTATTAATCTGATTATAACACAATAATTATGATATGTACTTAAAATTAACTTCATATCAATGTTATTGCATTTTTTGAAACATAGAAATCAAGAGCATCTTCTTTTAAGTCAAAGATATTTCTTCTTTTTTCTGCTTTTTGGGATAAAGAAGTCCTCATTGATTGATGTCTGCTAAAAATGACTGCCTTCGGTAAAGTTGCATATGAACGGGGGGAGGGGAGTTACTGAATTGAGACTGAGGGTGGAGGAATGTGAGGGATCTGAGGTTGGGGATGGGGGCTATGACTAGGTTGAGGGGATTGAGGGTATGGGTATTGAGGAAGTTCAGTTTGAGGATGGTACAAGGTATAATTTAATTTTTTTATAATATTAGTTTATATGGAACTGTTTATATCACAAATAGGTGATCACAAATAAGATGGTAGTTATAATCATAATATCCCTTATTTTAGTTGTTATTTTATTAAAATAATAATATATGCATGTTATAAAGGGTTAAAATAATTATGATATTTGAAGAATTTTTTGGTACCAAATTTATAAAGAAATGAAATTTATTAGTTTGAATATTTTTAGACTTATTGGAATGGTTTTTATTAAGATTTAATCAAATCCACCATTTAATGCAATCTGATTTTTTAGAATTTGCCAATCATTGGATGTAGTGAATCATTGGTTGTGACCAATGGCTAGTTATTCCAATGGTTAGCTTCACCTTTTAGCTTTAAAGTTGAGCATTCAATGAAAAAAATGCAGGAGATAAATCACAATAAATGTAATTTGATATGAAGGACAAACTGATAGGAGAAAAGTCCTTGACTTGAATCTTAATGAATGCATCTAACCCATTAAAATTGTGCTCAGGACACGTGGCAAAATATGATTCGACATGAGAGAAAGGTATTAGAATTACAGTAAGTACTATCTACTGGTCCACATGACAAAATATGACTAACTCAAGGTTGAAGCATGGATTTTCACATCAATCCTTCACACTTTTTTGATAGTTTTAAGGGCACGTCAATGGCAGAGAAGAGCAGCTTTTAAATGTAACTTTTGAAGTGGATCTTTGGGGAATATAAGGATTTTGTGGCATGCATGAGATCCACGACTTGGATTAAGGAGGAGATAAAATAAGCTATTTTCCATAATCTCCAACTTCTGAGCACGATTTCTTATAATCCAGAACAAGTTTTAGGCTGAACTGGAAAGGTCACTCAGTCTTTTATATCATTTATCGCTACATGGTCTCATATCTATAAATCAGCCCCCATCAATGAAAAAAGGTATCCTTAAATTTTTTTCATAATTAATTTTAGCAAAGTGATTATCTCATTAAAAATATGTTTTGGTCCATTCTCAAGAGCGATGGATTAAATGAGAAGTGTATCTGACCAAGAGTCATGAAGAAAATGCACTACTTGGCCCCTAGTAATGTCACATAAGGTTTGTGTCATCTTCTCTCTTTTTTAATATGAAGTTTTCGTCCTTTTTACTAGGTTCTTTTTGTATGCCACCTCAAACTCCACCGCTTGATGATGTGTATCCCCCATACATTTCTAAAGTAAGCAAACACACTTATCCATATATTCACTTCACTCTGTTGCTTGTCGAGGCATATTTGCTACCATTTCTCACACAATCAGTGGCAGTGTTTTTCAAACACCACTCAATTATCACCTGACACTACCAAAATACCAGTCAAGATATTTTTTATTAGAATTATTTAAAATTTTCTACTATAAAGTTCTGTTAAATCTCCAAAATTATTCTATAAAATTGGAATAAATTTTGTTTAGCAGGAGAAATATTCTTACACCTTCCTAGGATTATTTTAAATATTTATTTTCACTAATATTTTTGCACTAAGTTAAATTTAATTCCTATAAAATATAAATTAACTGAAAATTCATTAGTTTTAATACATGTGCTCCCTGGATTCGACCCTTGCTCTTTGCTTGAAATGAAAGGTATAAATATTGTCACATGAATCGGAAACCTTTAAATACATGCTAGTTTATAACATATGAAAGTAAACTATTCACAGATAAAAATGACTTGTATATATAATGATTACGTTCATATTGTAACAGAACTTCAATATCATTGCTTTGATAAATAACGGGTACTTCCAATGCAGACTTTGAATGAACAAATAAGTAATATTGAAAAAGGATAACCCTGAAAGCATAATGAGATTATGGAGTTACTTGACGAAATGAAATATCAAGATTAATGGGGAACCAAATATTCTTCTGTCCATGTCTGTCACAGGTTATTTTCCTAGAAAATTTCCAGGCTGAGCTCTTGAGGCAACAAAATAACTTATCTCATTTTTAGTATATATATGCCTCTTGATTAGAAAACATCCTAATTAAAAAAAAACAAACCAACTGACATGTGTAATGTAAAATGAAAATTTGAAGTTACAAGACTCTACAATTTGCATCCTCCAAGAGGTTTGAAGAATTAAAATCTAAATCGAAAGAGCTTCTTAGCCCAGCTAATAAAGCCTCACTCAAGATCGACTCATATACTTGTAACTGTGTGGCTATACCTGGGTGATCAGTTCACCATATTAATGATGCATGAATATTTTGTGAATGATTTCTTAACATCCTGCAATTATCTGGATCACACTTGAAGGTTCATGTTTGGATGTGGAGTGAAAGCTAAAGGGAGTAAATGATAGCTAAGGATAAAGACAACAAAAGGGAGTGATGTTTAGTAGGGACCCTTGATGGCAATAATTTATGTTTTTCAAAGACTCTAAATATAGTATTTTATAACTAGTTTTTTTCTATTAGCTTTTTGATTTGTAAAATTCATAATGAATATTTCTTTTATTTTTTTCAGTGAGGTCATGATCAAAATGGTACGTTTACCTTTAAATTTTGATCTTTAGCCTTTTTCATTGGTTTTATTAGTTTTGAATTTTCTATTTTACTATTACTTTGACCAATGGACGCAAAAAAATTTAAAACTGAAATTTACTGCTATTTTATAGAGATGATACAGAAAACATTAGGTGTATGTTTAGGTTTTTCCTCTAACTGATACCCAGACCAATACCATCAGTAGCGGATGATGAAACAGCTAGATACCAGATAACATAATTAGAGTAGAAAAAGCATGAATAATCATAAATATCTGCATCTAAATTTCCATATTTGCATGTTTTCTTGCTTTGAACTGATTAACATTTCCTTAAGTGTTAATTTATGATTTTTCTATATTTTATTGAATTTTACAGTTTTTTTTCAACTTTAGGATCATGAAGAAATTAATTTTACAAGGCAAAGAATACATATTTGGAATCGCTTTAGGTGTTTGCTAATTTTTCTATAATTTTCCATATTTTCTACGCTTTTTCCACACCAGATTGGCAGAGAAATTCATTTCTTAACTTGGAAGGCAAGATGAGAGGGTGACAGCAGGAGGAGACAGATTAAGATCCAACCATCGGATCCACCTGAAATTTTCAGGATAGTTTGTATTTTCCTGCTCTTTCCGTTCATCTGTGGGATTTGTAAAAAAATTATGGGAACGAGGTGGAAACCACTTTGAACTTGCCCCAACCCTATTCGTCCAGGAAGAACACAATAAGCTTTTAAAGTTAGTTTTTTCTGCAGTTCTTGAGTTAATCTAGTGAGTTTCTTCTATTCAGGTTCTTGCTTCCCCCGAGAGAGAATCAAGATCAAGAAGGAGCAGGATTTATTTCCCTTCATTTCTTTACTTAAATATTAAACTTTTCAAGAGGATCAAGCCCTAAGCAACACAACCATTCTCCTCATTTGTTCAGGTGATCTGAATTTTCAGGAGAAAGTTAAGATCGCTTGTCCCTCCCTTCTCTCCTTTCTGCATCCTTTCCCTATTTATTAGGCATCCCATTTCTGTGTGCTTAATTTCTATTTCCTAGAACCATAAAATAAATTCAGATTTTGAGGAAAGTTTCCTTCATGTGGATCGACCCCTTTCTCATTCTATACATTCTATATTTTGGAAAAGGTAATTTTATAAATTTTATAACATAGGCTTAAATCTAATGACACAATTAAACTTGCATTTAATCACCCCATTTTTTGGCTTATCACTTCCCATCAAGGCAAATTTCAAAACCATTAATCCATACATTAGTAAAATAACTTAATTTAGTTTTAAAGCTTATTACGTGTTTTATATGATCAAAAATATTCCATCACTTTCAATTAAACCTCTATATGAAAGTTGGAATCAAAGTAAAAAGGTAAAACTACCACTTTTGTAATACTTGCTGCCTGATTTGACTATTATTTTACACACATTAATAAACTTATCACCCATCCCATTCACGTCACTCCATTCTCATTTGTTTAAACTCTCAGTACATCCATTACAATCCATATTATAACACATAACTATGATCATTTTAGACATAAATGGATCGGTGAAAATAATTTATAAGGTTAAATTCATGCAATTATGTCCAATTGAGATATTAAATGTAATCATATTCATTCAATTTGAAACAATTACACTTGAGGCTGAATCCACACAGAATAGAAGGGCTGACTCCTGAAATATGGGTCGAATATGAAAATAATTAAGGTGAGAAATTGGGGAAGAAACATGAAGGTGGATAGACCACGATAAATCAATTACCTTCACACTTTTAAAAATGTAGGATAAAAATAGTTAATGAAATGATATTTTGGGAAAAATAAGTAAATACCAAAAGTGGAAGAAATTTAGAGAATTTTTTGTCAAGATACAAGATGAATAAACAAATGTTAGATAGGATATATGTTATATTAAATCAAATTTAATTCAAGTAAAATTGGATAAAAATCTTTTGAGAAGACGCAAACAGGGTATAATCGGACACTTGGCTAAACATAAAACGTTTCGAATAGAGGGCCAATGTATTATTGAAAATTTTGGACGATAATATATTTGTATTGGTAATCAAATATTATTCATTGATCACTGGTTCCTAATCAGAAAATAAAATGCAGTTTAAGACTCACTTAAATTCAGTTTCAACAACCCATCATAAAATCTCTGTATGGCCAATAAACTGCAGGCCAACACTTCTAGAAATAAATTCCCATGTTTCTGAAGCTTACATTTAAAAAATAAAATAACAAATGAATTGATATGGTATCTGATACGGGTCTACCTCGCACATACTTGGAAAAAAGAAGAAAAAAAGGAAAGGTCAATACTGCCACGTCAGATCAAGCACAGGTTGGCCATTAGGCGGATGACTTTGTACATAAATAAGGAGAAGCAAAGCGACAAGGGCATCTTGAAAAGTGGTTGGTCTTCTCCAGGAGCGGGAGATACTCGCTCTCCGAGGCAACGGGAGCAATCCACCCCGTTGATGTTTTCCTATCGGTTCTGTATTGATTATTGATATCTCTTCTACTACTTCTGAATTGGAGCGGTATTGAAATTCATTCTTATTCGAACTCCCCGCATCGTCAAATTGGTAATTCTTCGTCTCGGCTTTCTGAATTTCTAGTATTGAGGGATTTGGGAGGCGAAAATCGATATTTCCTACAAGGACCTTATCAGTATCTCTGCCACATTGTTTAATTTTTATAGTAAATGATGGATAAAAAATCATGGAAGACACGTGTCAAATGAGAAAGTCCAGATTATATGACAGCTAGCCCCTGTATTTCTGGACTTTCTCATTTGACACGTGTCAAATGCAGACGAATACTCAGCAATACAGGGGGAGAGAGGGACCACAGACGAATACTGAAGTATTTGTCTGCATTTGACACATAATCTGGACTTTCTGGACCACAGACGAATACTCAGCAATCTAACCCCTGTATTTCTGTGGTCATCATCAGCTTTCATGGATTTGTGACGTAAAATTTTTAAAGATTTTTAGGTTGTATCTTTCACGGGGACCTTCATTACTGTCTTCTTCTGCCTCTTCTTCCTTTTATTTTTCATCTGTAATATTATGTGCTGCAAGACTCCCTTGTTCTGCTCATTGAGAAGTTGTGGGTGGTAATTGGGTGAGCTCTCTGGTGACCAGAGAAAGGAGGTGACATTCATGAAAACTATGTTGTTACCTTTCTCTCTTTATGATGTGACAAGATCTCCAGCATCAGAGAAGATGACTGGCCTTGCTGATGGGATCTTATTTCCCTCTCTCCCCCTCACTCCCTCCCAAACACTACATGGGATGGATTTTTACATGCCCCTCCTTTGACATGCAATAAGGAGAGCATATGTATCTTATACTTTTATATAATTCTCCAGTTTTATTTAGAAGTCAGATCAAAAGTTCAGCTTATGAAACTTACACATCTGATATCAGACATCTTATAGACATACTCATCTGGTATTGAACTCTCCATTATTTGTTGAAGTGTGATGATAGGTCGTACGATCACAAGTTCACAAAATAGTTCTCCAAACAAGAGCATCCACATTACATCATCCGAGATTAAGCATTCCACTTAAGATTAAAATCATACCATAATGTAACTAAATTTGCAGGTAGTTTATAAGATTCACCATACCGGGATAATGACGCATCTTCTCCCAGTCTGCAAAAGAGACAACACTGTTTGACCTTTACAGAGGGACAATGTTGTATTATTATGTAGAGTATTTTTATCTAAGTCCCAAAAAGTGTATACAAATTTAAGCTGAAAGACAACTTTTTAAAGATATGATTACTCGGTTAGTCTATTTAGATTAAGATACCATAAGTTCATTTATTGTACACTGAAAAGTGAACATGGAGCAGACCAATGAACCAAGACCAAGACCAAGACCCATGTTTCCAACACAAAAGCCTTAAGTTTAGAAGGCAACAAAGTTAAAATTACATATAAGTACTGAAATTTTACTTTTGAAGTTTAATTTGTTCTTCTATGTGCACTTTGAATCTTGCTTTTTCACTTGAGCAAACATTAAGGGTTGAGATTTGTTCATGGCTAATCATCCCAGGCCTGTGAGGGATCGATGGATATCTTGGAAAGTTATAGTTAAACAACGAAGAAATCCCTTTTCCCCTCAAAGTAACCCCCAATATCTCCCCTTTTGCACAGTTCAGTGCCTTGAATCCTATTCTTAGACCATATATAACCCTAGTCATTCACTCTGATGAAGTGATAAAAGTTACCTATGTAGATGATGAGATGATCATTGTCGGCACTAAAATTTTGGCTTTGCCATTGCATTTTGACTCTAACCTTGCTTTTGACATCGATATTTCACTCCAACTTTAGCTACGCAATTAAACCAAGGTAAAAACACAATACCAGAAATGGGATTTTGTATCCTTAAACTGCACCTGTCTACACTTGAGGAGACCATTGACCCCTGCCCTAGAATAAGTCTATATTCATCAAAGTTGTCCTCCGGAGTAGATTTTGGAGATTTCAAGCAATTCTTAGAACGTATTAGAGGAAATTTCAGCCTGATTTTCAAATTAATTTTGAAGTAAATGACAAGCTTAGTCTCATTGTTGAACTTGCTTGCTAATGTACAAAGACAAGCTTTGAGAAGAAAAATGAATAAAACTGGGAAGGCACTAATCAATAATACGCAAGTATATCATTAGAATCACAACTATGAAACAAAAAGCTTTAACTGATCTCTACAACTCAAGCCCATGATTAACCACTCGTTTGACATAATTAGTAATTCATCAGAAATGAGGGCCATGGGGAAATTAAATGAAATCAAACCCACATCAGCAATGAGTGAAATAATTCAATCAATCATCAGCTTTCTGAACCCTGGGCTGAATGAAGAGATCAAAAATTTTCCCTCTGGCAGAGCTCACGGTCCCTGCAATGGAGAGCAAAGAAAAGAAAAGGAACTTTACCTCCAGATCATCAACTCCAAAGATTATTAATCTCTGACAGTCCAAGCCTTGTTTCCATCGAAGCCAGTAAATTAGTCCCTCAGACTTGTGCCTTCTTTTGTGGTGTTCTTTAGAGAGGAGCCATTCAAGATCTTCATATTTGATCCACATTTGTAGTTTTTCTTGGTTTTTTAGCCGTTTTCTGAGCCACCATAGCTACAACAGTGGATTTCAGATAGATCACATTAGAGGTGAATAATTTGTGCAAGAGCGCCACTTATAAAATGGATTTTATATTGTATCAAATGGAGAGGACGAATAAGTTCAAGGAAAGAGAGAAGTAAAAACGGCATACCTTTGAACTTTCTCTTCTTCTTTGCTCTCCTGCGTTTTCTGTCTGCCTGGGTCAGCTCAGTTTCTTCCTTAACGTTACTTTTACCGCTATAAATCTCTTCAGGAGCGAGCATTGCAGCATCGGAGACAACTAATGGAGCAACCTGTCATGGGCAAATCAAGAAAGCCCCGTCATAAAATATTTTTTATGTTTTTGCCACAAGGTTTTGACAATTCAGAGCAGAGGGAATTCAACTAGGGTTCGGATGACAATGACGATGACGAGTGGTGGATGACAATGATGGATCATCGTCGTTCTCATCTTCATCATCCATTGTTTGATGAAAACTAGTCACCATGATTGTAATTCATCCAACCCCCAACAAGGATGATGTTAATTAATAATAATGATATTAGGATAACGACAATGATGATGATATTTGGGGATGACTATGTTGATAATGAGTAGACAATGACAATGAAGATGATGATGAGTAATAAGATCTGGGGAAGAAGATGATGATGGCAAGTGGACGATGATGATGCCTAATGATGATGAGATTTGAGGATGACAGCGACGACGGCAATGATGATGCCTAATGATGACGAGATTTGAGGATGACAGCGACGACGGCGATAATGATGATGATAATCAGTGGGCAATGATGATGATGAGTGGACAATGATGATAATGAATGGACAATGAAGACAAACTCATGATCGTCATCATCCTTGTTATCCAACGATAAATGAGGATAGGTTATCGTCATCATCTACTCTGCATCACCCATGGATGATGACGATGACGACAATGGTGATGACAATTTTGCCGCTGACTGCCATCCCTAATTTCAAGAGCCCTCACCTCTTCCATAGCCAGAGCCGGTATGTTGGCTTGAACAGACATATCTTCGATAACCTGGAAGTGATCATACAGTTAGTGTTAACGTGGTTTAGCAGTAGAGATGTCTGTCCTCTTTTTATGAACTCACCGGCTTGGGGGCGAAGTGGAAATGTGACAGAGCATCCAGCTTCAAACAAAGCTTCTTGAATAGAAAACTTGCCTATGAGGGAAGAAGAGTTAACAGGTTCAAATCCAATGAACTCAATAAAAAAGTTCTCAAACATGAACGATAGAGATACTGATGTATGTCTCCATCCAGTACAGTCTTCTGGGAGAATGAGAGAGAAATATATAATGATAGAACAATAAAGCAGGAAAATAACCAAGGAACAGGATACAGGCACAGATCGGCTAATTGTCTACCGCTTCTTGCCTGCTCTCCTTAGGGGAGAACTACATGAAGGGGATCATATCAGAGTTTTACCTCTTTCTTCAATTCGTCCGAGGTTGAGAGGGGGACAGACGCGAGTCCGGCGGACTGAGCATACTCTTCCTATACACAACAAATTTTGATATATTGGGATTACTATTGATGAACATGCAAAATCAGTAACTATAATCTGAGCAGACAAACCTCGTACATCTCTGCAAGCCCTTTCTTACTCTTATTGTCATCCTGTGAAGATTGTAAAAGTTTGAGAGTTTTCATGTGATATGATAGTTTGAATGAAACTGAAGAATGGTGTCTTCCGGTTCAAGACTTACCAACTCCTTCACCTCCTTTGGTGCTTTGGAAGGCAAACTAAGCCGTCTTTGGACGTCATCAAAGTGACCCTGGTAAAGAAATATGAAATTAGAGTTACAAATTTGGTGACACTGACGAAATATTCCAGCAACATTTTTTTCAGAGAATACAAAATGGAATGGTAAGTAAGTCATTGAAAAAGTGACCGGTGAGCAAAATTTAAAGCAAGCTTACGATTATTGCCTCTTACCCGAGTCGATAGTGGATATTCTTTAAAATAAAAAATAAAATAGATACGAGATGTGAAGATAAACTCGAGTATGAATTAAATTACATCGATGAATTAAAATAAAAATACCTCACGAATTCTCTTCAGAATTACATCTTCGATGATACTGGTAGTTTCCTCGGTTACTATTGGGGGACGGCTTCTGTTGTGCTCAAAATCAAGATCAACCTCCAGAGCGCTGTTCTTTGGCCGTTTTGCAGCTGCGACCTTCACTCCCACCGCACCCACCACAAAATGGGAAAAATAGATAAATTAAAACAAAAAGGTCAACTGACTGTCGATATTAAAAGAAATTTGGTTATTATGAATACCTCCCCAGTCATTGTCCAATTTTTGGGGGCTAGATTTTCTGTCTCTATCCGCTCTATCTCAGCTTGAAGATTCCTGCTCTGTTTTTCAAATGTTGAGAGCGACTCCTGATCCTGCAGAGAACATAATTAAATCAATTTGAAGCTCCAGAGTAAAAAGTTATAATAAACACTACTATCAACGATATGAGTACAGAGAGATAAAAAATTTGAATTTCATGGACCTAAACTAATTTATTATGGAAGGAATATGTGGTAAAATCCCTAGAATTCACAATAAAAATAAGAAAGAACCTGATTTTCGAGATCCTCGTCATCCTCTTGGTGGTCATCAGCGTCTGAATCCCCTAAGGATTCTTCCTCATCAAACTTGTCAAGGGATCGCCCTTTACTGTTCTTCATTTCGTTTCGAGATGATTTCTTACTATTGTCACCAAAGAAGTCATCATACCTGAAAAATTAACAGGGAGGGAAGAACAAATTCTTAGGTGACAAAGAAAATCCAGACCCTGAAATTGTTGCATTACGATTAATTGGGAAAAATAAACTCTTGGTTGAAAAATAAATTCCAGACCCTAAAAGTATCGCCAGAAAAACATGATGTTCAATATTTAAGGGAAAAAAGAACAATCACATGAACTTGCACAAAAAGAACTATACTTTCATTAAGACATAAACTCCCGGAACAAGTTTCTTAGGTGAAAAATAACCTCCGGACTATTTAGATGCACTCTTCTTCCTCTGTTTATAAAAGAATGTTAATTAAGCGGAATACACGATCAAAAAATGTTGCAAGGAATCAAAACAAAGTACAAAAGGAAAAAAAATACTTTGCAAAGATAGCAGGATCCTGATCTCCATCACCGATTCCATCATCTGGGGGGTTATACTGCAAAACACGTACACAAGTCACGAAAGTTTTGCATTAAAATAACGCGTAACATAAAAAATAGAGCTAAATAGCAAGTTAATCCAACAAAGAACACCAATTCTTTTCGAGCAGGACCACTCAATTATAAATGAAACCAATTGACAACATTAATCATCACATAAACATATGAAATTAAGCTTGAAACCAATCTTAAATTAAGGCTCACTTCGTGTTCAATCAAGAAATCATCATCGTCCTCATCTTCCTCCTCATCCTCCGCTTCATCTTCGTCGTCATCTTCACCCGACCCATCTTCTGAATTATCTTCCTCCACATCTTTCATCTCCAAGTCATCTTCTTTCTCGGGGAGATCATCTTCTGGGGGGCCGCGCAAGCCCAACAGATCATCGGGGTCCAACTTCTCGAACCTGCGGATGTCTCGATCCAAAGCTGAAACAATCGGACCCAACTGGAGCTCAATCTGATACCATATCTGTTCCGGGTCGAAGCTCTCGTCGGCGAGCAATCGGTCGATGGGGAGAGCCTTTGGGCACGAGGAAAGCAGCGAGGAAAAGAGGTGGGTCGAAGCTTTGCGCGCCAGAAGCGCAAGATCCTCAGATTTGGCGAGGTATCGAGGCGGAGAGGCGCTCCGGAGGTGCTCGAGCGCTTCCATGGCAGCCGAGGAAGCCTCCAAAACCCCTCCTTCCATGGCGCTAGGGTTTTGCAGACAGCTTCTTCTGAGAAAACTAGCCCAGATAGAATTCAACTACTTCTTTATCAGTGCGACGTGTGAGGTTGACGATGACGTTGACGGTGTTGACGTTGACGTGTTGTTTTTGTCACCGTCACCATCACCATCACCATTGAGGATCTTCACTCCTCGTCAACCACTCGTCGAGGGAGACTAGTGTTTGCCCATCTGATATCCGTCTGATATGCAAAAACCCCACTTTCCATGACTCTAGGGTTTTGCAGTGAGATTTTTCTGAGAAGACGAGACCTTAATGTGATTACTTCGTTATCAATGTGACGTGTGAGGTTGACAATGGCATTGACGGTGTTGACGTTGACGAGTTGTTTTCGTCACCGTCACCATGGATGATCATCACTCTTCATCAACCACTCTCGAGTGCGACTAGTGTTTGCCCGTCTGATATCCATACGAAAGCTGAAAACCTGGCCTTCCATGGCTGTAGGGTTTTGCGGTGAGATTTTTCTGAGAAGACAAGACCTTAATGCGACTACTTCGTTATCAATATGACGTGTGAGGTTGACGACGGTGTTGGCGGTGTTGATGTTGACGAGTTGTTTTTGTCACCGTCACCGTCGCCATTGACAATCATCACTCCACGTCAACCACTCATCGAATGCGACTAGTGTTTGCCCTTCTGATATCCGTCCGAGAGCCAAAAACTCAGCCTTCCATGGCTCTAGGGTTTTGGGGCGAGATTTTTCTGAGAAGATGAGCCCTTAATGCGACTACATAGTTATCTGTGTGACGTGTGAGGTCGGCGATGGCGTTGATAGTGTTGACGTTGACGAGCTGTTGTTGTCACCGTCGCCATCACCATTGATGATCATCGCTCCTCGTCAACCACTCGTTGAGTGCCAAAAACTCGGCCTTCCATGGCTCTAGGGTTTTGCAGTGAGATTTTTCTGAGAAGACGAGCCCTTATGTGACTACTTAGTTATCAGAGTGACTTGTGAAGTTGTACGTCAACGTTGACGGTGTTGACGTTGACGAGTTGTTGTCGTCACCGTCACCATTGACGATCATCACTCCTCGTCAACCGCTCATCGAGAGCGACTAGTGTTTGCCCATCAGATATCTGTCCAAAAGCCAAAAACTCGGCCTTCCATGGCTCTAGGGTTTTGCAGTGAGATTTTTCTGAGAAGACGAGCCCTTATGTGACTACTTAGTTATCAGAGTGACTTGTGAAGTTGTACGTCGACGTTGACGGTAATGACGTTGACGAGTTGTTGTCGTCACCATCACCATGGACGATCATCACTCCTCGTCAACCACTCATCGAGAGCGACTAGTGTTTGCCCATCAGATATGTGTCCAAAAGCCAAAAACTCGGCCTTCCATGGCTCTAGGGTTTTGCGGAGACTTTTATGAGAAGACGAGCCCTTAATAAAACTACTTCATCATCAGTGCGATGTGTGAGGTTGACGACGACGTTGACGGTGTTGAAGTTGACGAGTTGTTTTTGTCATCATCACCGTCACCATGGACGATCATCACTCCTCGTCAACCACTCGTCGAGTGCGACTAGTGTTTGCCCATGTGATATCCGTATGATATCCGAAAACCCCGCCTTCCATGGTTCTAGGGTTTTGCGATGAGATTTTTCTGAGAAGATGAGCCCTTAATGAGACTACATAGTTATCAATGTGGCTGGTGATGTTGACTGTGACATTGTCAGATGGTTGATGATGATGTATTGCAGTCACTGTCACCATCAACGATGATCGTCTTCACTCATCGTAGACCACTTGTCGTATGTGACAAGTGTTCGCTCGGCTGATATCTGTCCAATATCCAAAAACTTCTCCTTCCGTCTGACTAGGTTTTTTGCACTGAATTTTTTCTTTGAAGATGAGCCCGGAATTCAACCACTTAATTATCAATGTGAAGTGTGACGTTTACGAATGGTTGACGTTGTCGAGTTGTTGCCATCTCTCCCACAGTCTACGATAGTCATCATCAACCACTCATCCATTCTGATTGTTATTGATGTTATCAATGTCAAGGACAATTGTCTTCGTCATCAATGTTAACGTCAACTCAACCATTGTCAAAGAGAACCACAGACGATGCCATCAAAGTTCATGGGAACTGTTGATGTCTTTGATTTTGATGTTAACGTTTACAATACTATGATGTGGTTGTATTTTTTGAACTAAAATTGGCATAAGTGACAGCTGATGGTCACAGACATCATCAATCGCTTGTGGCACATTGTAAATAAGAGTTGGCCGGATGTCTCTTCACTTCTCTTTCATCTTGTAACTTTGATCAGCATTGGATACAAATAAACTTTGATGAAAAATACTTTCTTTCACTCGGCCAACCAATGAATGAGAATTCCAAAATAATTTTTACACTGATAGGGGGGCCTATTTATAGATCAGCGGGTATAAATAAATAAATAATAGAGACAGATGAAGTTGATCTTAAAATTTCAGCCCAAAACTCTTGAATCATTATATAGCATGTTCCAAAGTTATATCATTCCGAGTCATTGGAATTTTCTTAGATCCACGTGTCAGATCGGCAATGTGTCACAGAACCCTCAGATTTTCTATAAATTACATGTTGATGTCTGCATTTTTACTACTCATCTAATATGTGTGCGGCAAAAGGTTGCATCCTACAATTCAACAAAAATCTATCTTCATTTTCTGTCAAAAATATCTTCATTGTGCCATCCGACTTTAATTTCTTAGTTTTCCAGATATCATTGGTTGCGATTTAAATTCACTTTTTAATTGAGCCATGTATCCCTCCACATTAAAAAAATGGGCGCATGATTTGCCAATAGATATGGTCGTTCTGTTTTGTTTGTTTGAAATGAACACAAAATTCGCACAAAAGAACCGCACAGGCCCTTGTTCTTTGTTCGGTTCTTTTTCTTTTACAAAAGCGAACAAAATTCACACATTCGCACAGATTCGCACATTCGCACAAAAGTAGACTAAAATTCGCACAAAGCGAACAAAAGAACAGAACACAGGTCTGTTCGATGTTCTGTTCGAATTCGTTTTTGTTCTGTTCGGAAATCCGAACAGAACGAACAATTCGCACAAATTCGCACCAAGAGAACAGAACGACCATGTCTATTGGCCAATATGACATCATGATTTGTGACGTCATAATGGCACCTTTCCATACTGATCGTGGATTGGGGTGGAAAATTATTTGCTGCAATCCAAAATAGTCAGATGGCGACATGTGGGAAATCAGAAAAGTTCAGGAATCCCTTAAAATAATTATTATATCTCAGAAAATTCCTAAAAACTGTATTCTGACTTAAATAATATCTCCACGGATACAATCTCATAAATTCTAAAAAATATTGTGATCTGGAAATTTTTTTTGATTCCCAAACATGATATCGAAAAATTCAAAAGGACATGTATACATACTTAGAATACTATTTTGTTATGAATATGATATTAAAAATCCTAAAAAGCCCAAAAATCCATAAAATCAAAATATCATCATAAAAAATTGATTCAATATTTTTTAAGTTTGATAACATGCATGTATATTCATTCTAATGCCAATAAGTATAGAAAATCATGATATTAATTTAATAATTAGGTTGTTATCACCTTACATATTGGTTTCCTTGAATATAACCATGAAGACAATCTCTTCAGGGTTAATATCATTCTACCAAATCAATAGTTTTTGCTCTCTCTTGCACAATAAGGCTCTTGAATCAAAATAAATACAGCTAGTTCAGTGACTTGCCATAAATCATGCACGCAAATCAACATATTTTAAAGGTTTATAAAGTCATATAATGAAATAAACATGTATTTTTATGTTAAATTCCATTTTAAGCAATTATTCATATTAACAACTTTATCTCATTAAATTTCTCATATTTTCATGTTATCAAGATTAAAATTACTAAATATATTTTTAGAATGAATTTCAGAAATTTCTATAATTTTTATGTATTTTTAAAGAATTTTCTGACAATAGATTCTAAAAGAATATAGTTTTGGGACATAATATGATTTTTTGGCATTTTTCGACATCGAATTTGGAAAGATATGATTTTTATGATTCAAAAAATATATTTATACATATGTTTGGGCTTTTATTTTATTTAACATGAATTTTGAAAGTATTTTTGGCTTTTTTTTGGCACAGGGTGACGCGGCACGCTCACATCCACTCATTTCAAACAAAGAAAATAGAAGAAAAAAAGCGGGTGATGCGGCGCGCTGATGAGCTCCCACGTCAGCCTCGAGAAATAGGTTTTTTTTTGTTTTTTCTTTGTTTTCTTTAATCTATTCAGGTACACATGGCGTGGAGTACGAAAAGCGCCCACATGGAATACAAGCGGACGAGGAAGCGTCAAAGACGATGACGAGGAGAAAGAAAAAATCAAGGGCTAGGATTGTTGCAACTTTAAACGGCCATAACTTTTGATCTACAACTCTGATTAAGCTGAAACTTTCAGCATTGCTTCGTCCTCCCCTCTTCTTTCTATTCATACCTCTGATCTATAAATAGAGGCCTAGATCATTGTAAAATTCATCTTGAACTTGCTTCCCACTTGTGTAGGCTGATTGAAAGATAATGAGTTTTGAGATCCATCAATTGTGTTCTTGGTGTCTTGGGTGTGTGGGAAGAAGCATAAGATAAGAGGGGGAGATTACTGGCACTCGCAAATTGCCGTAATCTTGGCAGAATGTAAGGATCTAAGGTAAGTGTCTTTGCCTTACGTTGTTTCTCTCTCGACATCATCGTTATCATAATTATAGTTGTCATCATCTTTTCATTTATCATTCCACTCAATTATGTCCCCATTATCTCGTCTTTCAATCCTCTCCATTGTACCACTCCACATCCAACCACTACCCTCGTGCATACCATCGACCATCCTCGTGTCCGTCAAGTTCACTTACTCTTTTCTTTAAGTTAAATTAACCTATAAATTACATATTTTTGATCGATATCACTAGCTCGTCCTCGAATCTTGTTTTTATCAATCCTCTCGTATATCATCACTAGCATAAGAAAGCAATTCCTTAATTGTTGTTCCCTGTGGAGATGATCCGTACTCATCTCTAACTAAGTATTTTTAAGTATGTTTAAATATATTTTTATTGAATAATCTCAATCACCAATGACAAATTTTAACCCTAAAATTGAGATTATCAGTAACCCACGCCCAAGGTAAGTGAAAGTTACTTCCAATTCATTGTGATAAAGATATCGGCAATTTATATACTAATCCTGCGTTTTAAAATCGGCAATATGGGATGCTTAAAAGCGAACATCTCAAACACGATCGAGCCGGGCCATAAATGGAGAGGATTTGATCACAGCCCATCGGCTGTGATCTTAAAAAAAATTCAAATAAAACCGGACCGGGCTTCGAGCCAACCCAGCCCGAAGCACGTATTAGGTCAGGCTTTTCTTAAAGTTGTTGATATAATCTTGACAATCGATCTTCTTTTTGAAGATCAAATGGTCAAGATCAGCTCCGTAAATGTTTTTCTTGTTGTTCTTCTATTTTGAAGTGACAGCTCAGCAGGCGCGATGTCGTGGACAAATCAGATGCACATACATGGGCAATTGGCATTGATGTGGCGCTGCCGATGGAGCACCGTCCACCAGAGCTAAAGGGGGTCCACGGCTACGATTTAATCGTAGCTATTGATCCCTCTTACAGATGATCTGACAATTGAGAATATTCTCGATCATCTTCTTCCTCCTGCCATCGTCTTCATTGTCAGAGACTGCACTCCGGCGACAAGAAGGCATATTTCCACCGATTCATCGCCGGAGACGGCACCGGAATTTTCCCATGCTGGTCATGAAGGTCATTGAATCGTTCCTGAGATATAAAGACGTTGTAAATTGCCGTAAAAACCATCTTTCGCCGCCGAATTTCACATTACCTATTTGAAATAAAAAACGAGGGAGGGAAGATCCTTTGTCTTCTTCTTGTTTCTCCTCGATCTCTCGATCAACGGTGGTGACAGAGCTGTTGCCTAAAGGGATATTAGCAAGAGAGAAGAGTGGAAGATAGAGAACGAGAAGGTCTAGATCCATTGGACAACACAGCCAGAAAAAGGTCTAGATCCATTGGCGACCTCCATCCACCGCCAAATCTGGTAAGTAATTTGATTTTACTTTAGTTTTAATTGATGTCTCATTTAGTATAAGAAAGGATTGAGGAATCATCCTTAATCAATTTCTTGAAATAAAAGCAATTCAATTTCGAGCAAAACAATAAAAAGAACTTAAAACTCATTCACGCGTTTCCTCAAACACTTAATGGGTGTATCTGCTAAAAGATTTTTGAACAACTACTTTAAATATTTTTAAACCAATTAAAATCGATAAAAATGTATAATAAAATATAGGAAGATAAAATTCCTAGTCTACATACATACAAAAATAAAAGTACATTCAAAATTGATTTCATTCCTTCTAAAAAATACATATAATCCCATTTTCTTCATTTAGGCATTTTATCAAACACCTTTCCTCCGTGCATTTGACCCTGCCTTTTCTCCTATAAATCAACTTCTAAAAAATTTTCTAAAAATATCCTACCTCCACTACACACACATTAAATTTGGGGTCTAAATAAATTCTTTGAAGGAACGTCCTTCGTAAAATCCCTCCTCCCTATTCGTCCAACTCATTAGTTAATTCGACCTCCAAGCGCCAATCCCTATGGAGACGACCTTACTCTACCCTATGCATATCTGAGTAAGATTACACATAAAAATTTTTTTTTTGATTGAAGCAAAGTAATAGCAACAACACAAAATTAACACCCCATTTTTGCTTCGTCATTCAGAAGTGCCAATGAGGACGAATTATTGAGCCCCCATGGCACATGTTAGTGTCATTACAATTTAACAATACAAAGAAATGTATATTGAAGTAAGATGCAGTGAATAGTTTTCTAATTTAGTGTCCTACCATCATACAGCTGATGGATGTCTTGCATTTCACATCAGCTGTCGAATCACAGTATGCTCACACATGATCTTGTTATTCATCCATTTACACACACCAAGGTTCATATAAAGATTAAATTATGGTTAAAGTTGAAATATGCTTTAAAATTAAATTATGGTTAAAGATTAAATTATGATTTATATTTTTTACATAGTTTCTTCATGGTGACAAACCTACTCCTTGAGGCATTCTCATTTCTGCAATGTTTCAATTCCAAATTCATAGGAAATTGTTTACTTAAGAAAGATTAAGAATGATTTACTGATGACATAACAGTCAATCTCTAGAGTTAAACACACATGCATGCTAATACCATGTGGTTGTGTACTATAAGGCACATGCGCATCACTATATCAAATTTCAAGTCATTCGAAATTCACATGGTATCTATGTTAATATTTAATTAGCTAATTCCAGTTATGCACACAAAATAGAACATAAAAGAAATATTTAGCTTAGATAAATCCATGCATTTAATTTGATAATCAAGGATTTTTTAAACTGAATTTAGCTATAAATTTTAGATATTTATAAATATTACCTTGAATTTTTTTTTTACCACATCTTTTCGGATTGTTAATTTAAAATAATGTTAACTTTTGGGTTTATCCTCGTGCCTTCCATGTTGTCTGCTGACTTGCAGGCTCATGGCCCAACATGGAGCATATGCTCAAGTCGTATTTATATTGTCATATCCAATGGCTACAAAAAATTTTACTAAGGTTTTTTGAAATATTTAATATGAGATTACCCTCATAGTTGAGGATTGATAAGATATACATTCCCCCATTGACATCTCTTCAGCTTTCCTCAATATTGGACTAAACCCTTGACCGATCCACTGGTAAAATCTTGAAATCTTGAAATGACAAGTGTGTATGATACCAAATTTTGTTTTTTCCTGATAATAATCATGTATTTAATGGACTCTAATGATAATGATGAAAAATTTGTGCTCAGTGGTTGATCCTCAACCAATCTGAAATAAGGCAAATAATTGACATTAGTGTTAATTCATGTTTTCAAAGATGTGATTATTAATTTGATTAATTTATAAGAATAGGAAAATATGTCTATTAATAAATTGTCTAATGTCAAACTGTGCCCATTAGACGGGGACCTAAGCCACCTTCCTATTACTTGTTCACTAACTTCTTGCTAGGAGAACAGAATGTTGGGGTTTTGGCTTTCCTTTCATTCATTAGAAGAACAAAATCATTGGATAATCTATATAAGAAGTCATGGTTAATGACATCAACTTATGTGGAACTGGTTCCATTCTCACTTTTCTCCTTGTAAGATGTTCTTCAGATCATTCACATGTACAGCCTATAGATGAATCCACATGATTGATGCAACATTGAATTTCCTCTTCAACTTCTCCAACACTCCTTGAAGATCTCACAAATCTTCTGACTATCAATTCACTCTAATGGGAGGAGTGATTTGAGAGTAAGAGAAGACAAGTGGAAGATCTGGCTACCATAGGAACTGAAATGGGTATCCCCATTAAGTATACTCAATTCGGATATTTTCAGAAAAGTCTTTATAATTTAAGTATATCCACTGATGTCCATAAATATTATAGGTGTGACCCCCTAGGCTCATAAATGACTCTAGTTAATTACTTTAATGGACCAATAATAGTTATTGTCCAAGCTAATTAATCAATTGTATCAATATAAATTAATTTATCAAGGATCAATTTAACCCGACTGGTTGGTTATGTTTTGGGACACATGGAATGACAAGCTACACCTTGTGATCTAAAAGAGACACAATAGTCATTCTAATACCTACTGTAACCATTACACTCATCAGTTCTCATTTATGTATAATCATTCCTCCGTAGAAGACTCCCAAAAGACTTGGGGTATAGTTTCTTGAATGACCTAGGAATAAATACCTTCAAAATCAAGTCCATTATTTCAGTTTGTATGGATGCAACACAAGAATTATAAGAGAAAGCATTCCACTAGCCCAGCCAAGTATTTAATGCATCTTTCTTTCCCAAGTCAATCTCCTCTTACATCACGGGTGGATGACTCCTTTACCACTCACTTGCATCTGTGTACTTCTTGATATAACTGATCTAAGGCTCGCTTTAATCCAATGATAAAGGACTCATACCTCATATTCGAAACAAAGCCATCCATCCAAAATATGTATTTCGCACTTCTCGTGTAAGGACCAATTATATGATCATGATAAGGATCATCTATACTTATCGTATAAGTTCAATAAAAGAGTGCTATTACTTCTAGGAAAATCAATATTTGTTTGAAGTCTCCTTCAAATAGGAATATTTATAGTACATCTCTAAATATTTGTGATCATTGTATTATGATCTCATCATGATTCACTATGTTATTTCATGTATTCTAGTACTTCGCTATAAACATCAAATGCTATTGATAATTAATACGTATTCACTTGAATGAACTTAAAAATGACATGGAAGTCTGATTGGCTTGATGCCCACATAATATCTATCATGCACAAGTTAGGGGCCGAACTGCCACACAGTGGATGACCACACATCTAACTGATATGGTAGTCTAGAAATTTAAGCTGGCCAACACAACATCCATAAACTAGCTAACCATCATGGTGGGACACATCCAGTGATGGCTTAGGCAGGCAACTTGAAATGACAAGTGGATAGTTGTTGTATCACATATGGATTGTTGTAGTTCCCTTAAACTTATGACATCTTAAATCTAGAAAATTCATGCTAAACTCTGAATCGTTTTGGGTCATTTTGTGTCACAACGCATTTACCCCATGCCAATCTCATTCTAATCATATGTCAAAAATCCATTATCTATATTATATTTAAGCATTTTTATTGATATTTTGAACTCGTAAATTCATTGTAAGATTATTACATCCCCCATTTGACTTGGATCATGCTTTTGTGACGAATGCAATTTTGGTTTGACTAATGTTTTATGCCATAACTTTTTATTGTTTTGTTGGGTAGAGCTTTTGATTCGGAATGTAGGAAGGGAGGATTCACCCTTTAAGGCTTAAGAAGGCACCACATTATCTGAACATTAAAAAAACTCTTGATTCCTACTCATCTTCTACCTCCATTGAGTTTTTTATATCGTGTATTAATGGTCTTAAATTCAGAAAAGTATTGCATTACATTAAATTATCAAAGGTAAATGTTATGTCAGTGTTATTTAATGTAAATATTTTTTTTTTATTTTCATATATAAAGATTATCATTAAACAATCTTTATGTAAATTTAAGATGAAATTTATCTTCTTAAAATTTTCAGTAAACATGTAATTCGCATAAATTGCATTAAAAACTACATTATATTTGATAAAAAATATTTTTATTAGTCTGAGGGCATGATGGTTTTCATAAATAGTAGGGTTTCCATTTTTCTAAGAGCCTCACAATTTTTTTATCTTAAAACTGATTTATTAAGATAAATTTATAAAAATAGCCTGAAACTCAACCCCAAAACATGACAAAGGAAAATAGTACCATTGGATGATATATTAGATTAAGATAGTTCTATCTGCTAGATTATTAAACAGCAAAATTTCCCCTTTAATTATGAAATGATAAATTTGTTTTTAATTTTTTTCAAAAAGAAACTATTTAAAAAATAGAATAATATAACTCCGGAAATTTAAAATGATGTTGGATATTTTAGGGAATAGAGGAACATCAAAAGTATGATATCACTTGTTATATACCATTAAAGTTACAACATAAGCGTGATTAGGCTATAACTTGAAATTTATTAAATTATATACCTGATATTTTGAAAATAAGTATATGTACACTTCCTTAACAATTATTGAAACTTTATTTACATTATTGTGAGAATTTATATCATGGGAAAATTTCAGATATCCTTATATGAAATATTTCAATTTTTTAAAATATAAAAATGAATAATATGTTAAAATAAATTTGAAGATACTTAGGTTATATGTTACAATATATTTTAAACTTTTATTCTGTTTTAACATAAAAATAGAAATTTATGTGAATTGGAAGTCTAAAACAGGTCCTTTTTTGAAGCATTCATAAAATTATTAACTTTAACTTGATTTGAATGCAATTTTAATATTATAAAATTCTAAACCTGAGAATTTTAAAATAAGTATTAGTATTGGTTATTTGACAAGTTCGAAGCTTTTTTCAGCATATTGTGAAAATTTATGTCCTGGTTGAATTTGGTTGGTCAAATTAAGAAATTGAATTTGAAATATGAATATTTAAGTATTAATTAATATTATTTTCACTAAGTTGAATTGTGTAAAAGAGAGAATGATTGTATTCCAATATCTGATAAGTGAGGATTACATGCCTTTATATAGGCTAATGAGGGCAGGATTATAGGATTAATACTATGAGGGACAAAAGAAGAAAGAGAGATAGAGGGATAGTGGATCAGGCCTAATGGGCCTTGTTTCACACTCCCCCGCAAGCTGGAGCATATAGATCAATCATGCCCAGCTTGGTGCTAATCCCATCATAGGAGATTCTTGGCAGGCTCTTGGTGAAGACATCCGCAAGCTGCTGAGGTGATGTGACTAATGGAATCAAAATGATCCCTGCCATTACTTTGTTGCGAATGTAATGGCAGTCTCCTTCAATATGCTTGGTCTACTCGAAGAACACTTCATTTTTGGCGATGAAGATAGCGGCTTGATTGTTGTAGTGCATAGGCATAGGTGTCGGACACTCTACGCCAAGCCCGTATAATGGAAGCTGAAGCCATACCATCTCTCGAGCTGTGGAAGCCATGGCACAATATTCGGATTCCACACTAGAGCATGCAACCACTTTCTGCTTCCGAGAGCGCCATGTGACCAGATTACCACTTACAAAAAGTACAATAACCAATAGTGGATTTGCGATCCCCTAGGTCGGCTGCGTATGACGCATCTGAATAAGCTTCAACTCGAAGATGACAATGGCTTCGAAAGAAGTCCTCTCCTAGGCACACTCTTGATATACACAAGTACTTGTAAAGCTCTTGCCCAATCAACTTTGCGTGTCTCCTACATGAACTGGCTAAGGAGAATAACCGCATATGCAATGTTGGGGCGTATCACTGTGTGTTAGGCCCCTAACTAGGCGGCATTCCCTGCCCAGAGGCCTGCGTGCTTATTGGGAGGGTGTGTCAGTTGTATTTCGGCTCACGACGTTTTTAAGGACTGAGTCATAATGGGTAGCGATGCACAAATACCTGATCTATTAGGCCATTGCCACTATCGGTGGTGATTCACGGCAGACTGCGCACGTGCTCGTCCACGCACAAGGTGGGACGGATCAGGTACGGTCCGCGCATGCTGGGCGCGCGGGCTGATCGGCGTGTGTGCGCGCGCACCAAGCGCCGCGCGCCAAAGCCAAGCGCCACACGCGGGCGCCAACGCTACGGCGCTGTGCGCGGGTGTGGGACGCGTTGGCCGGGCGGCATGCCCAGAGCGCGGAATTGTGCGGGGTGCCGCGCAGCGGCCACGCGGGCAATGCGCACATTGCATGTGCGGGGCGCGCCGCTGGGGAGACATCTAGCCAGGAGACTAAGGCATGTGGCACATAGAGAGCGCCGAGACGGCACAGTGGGCACGCAGCGCTCCTGCGGGTAGTGTTGGGCTCGCAGCGCCCAGCTCGGGGGCGTCAAATGCGGCGGCGTCGAGCAGACTACGCGCTAGCGTGTAGACATGGGTGCTGGTGGCGTGTGTGATCGTCAAGGCAGGGGTGGCGTGTGTGATCGCCACGCCCGCAGGCGCGCGGCGCCGGCCAGGCGCATGTGTCTAGCAGCAGAGCACGCGCGCACGCGCTGAGCGGCACCCATGAGGCGGTGTGGCGACATTACCTCAGCGCAAGGCACCTCGTCTCGTTCCTTCTAACACCCCTCGTCTTCCCCGATGTACTCTTTAAGATATCAATGCAATGACCCTATTCACTAACGGCGCCTAGCACCAACATCTCCTCTATCCCCTTCTAAGCGATCTTAAGCAATTGCAAAAGCTTCCGCTACAAGAGATCAAAGCTGCTCAGTGTTCTACTCCAAGCACTGAGGCCGGCACGCGCCAATTCCGAGCAAGAAACTTAGCTCGAGATTTGACCGTGTGACACTATGAGATAGATGAGTTTCCCCACCAATCGATGATATTGGTCAGCATGAGCCATGAGTGGCAAAGAAGTATCCCAAAAAGATGGACGAGCCTCCATATGAGATGATGTCAGCTTGCATCCCAGAAGTCCCATTTCGTGGAGTATATCTAGGGCATACTTTCTTTGAGAGAGAGAGAGAGAGTTTATCACCCTGATAAGCAAACTCAATGTCAAGGAAGTACCGAGGAGTCCCCAAGTCACAGACTAAGATGCTGCATGGGATAGGCCTTGGTGGCTTGAATACCCTCGTTGGTGCTGCAGGTAATAAGCATATCATCCACAGACTACAAGTATAATAATACAGACTACAATTTTTATTAAATTGGGAAATTAATAATTTATATTTTTATGAGCTTAAAATAATAATAATATTCTTATCTGGAATTATCTGACCGAAATCAAAATTAAGTTTTACTTAATTTTGATTATTTTAAGAATATTATTTAATATTAATTGAATTAAATATTGCAAAATTCAAAATTACTTGACTTGATTCATAAAAATTGTTTGAAAATTCTGAATTGTTGCCTCCTTGCGGATCAACCCCTTGCTTGCTCTATATTCTTATTTAGTAATTAAGGGAATTATAAATTTATTGCATAAGTCTAAAAAGCGCAACGACCACGTAATTTTACGTGATTTTTCGGCTTATCAATTGGCGCCGTTGCCGGGGACGCACGGTTTGAATTTTTAAATTATTCTGTGTGGATTCATTACTCTTTATTTTTTATATTAAGTCTTGGATTGAGCTGAATTTTGCAATTATTTTGTGAATTTTGATGAAATAGTGAAATTGAAAAAAAAAATTCATCATTGCATAATTAATTTTTCTTGTTCATCAAAACTGATTATTTTTTATATTGATGTGTTTAACATTGCATGTTCGGTAGGAGATCTTTAAAACCTCATCTCGTGAATCTTGAAACAGTTAGTAGAACTCCTAGTTTTGATTGTATTTTTGAAAGCTCCGAAGGTGAAAATCAGCATTTTTGTGACTTAATGGAGAATAATCAAAATTTTGGGGTTTAACAGGGTGTTAGAAGAATGAGGTTGAGAGAATTTTCTGACCCTATAGAGAGTGAAACCTACACTAAAATATCTGCTCCTTTACCAGAAAATGTTAATTTTAGAATTGACCCGAATATGATTAATCAATTGCCTACATTTTATGGAAGATTTAATGAGGAGCCTTATGAGTTTTTGGAAGAGTATAACCAGATTTGTTCTGCTTATAGTTATGCAGGTGTTCCTCAGGAAATTCTCAAACTAAGGTTATTTCAGTTTGCTTTGAAAGATAGGGAAAAAGATTGGTTTAAAGGGGTAGGTCAAGAATTTCAATCTTGGAGTGAAATGCAAGCTTGCTTTTTAAAGAGATTCTTTTCTTATGGAAAGACATCTTAAATTAAGAAACATATAAGAGATTTTTGTCAAGGAACTGACACTCTAGGAGAAGCATGGGAGAGATTCATGTCACTCACTAGGAAGTGCCCACATCATGGCATACCATCTCATGAATTGGTTGAAATTTTTTATGGTGGATTGAATGATCAGGAAAGGCATCTAGTGGATATATCTAGTGGAGGAATGTTCCTTGATACCCATGCAGATGAATCCATCAAATTGATGGAAAAATTCGTAGAAGATTGGACATACCGTCAAAGTTTTTCGTACACTAACCGACGAAGTGCAGGTCCCAAGCGTGGAGGAATCATTGACGTCAAGGCAGTTGAACCGGAGATCAGGATTGATAAGCTAGAAAGAGAAATGAGCAATATTGGTAAAACAGTTAAAGATATGAGCAATGATATTAAATCTTTTTTGCAGGAGTCTAAAGGAAAGGCGAATGCAAACGAGGGCAACAATTCCACTAACAACCCTTGTTGTTTTTGTTCTAGTGAAGAACATTCTGACGAGGCTTGTCCTATGGTTGAACAGGTTAATGCATTTGGGAGACAAGATGCAGGTCAAAACCAATGGAATGCACGACCTAATCAAAATTGGAGCAAAGGAGGAAACAACAATTTCGCCTCAAAGCAATTCGCCCCGCAACCATATCAGCAAAATTTTCAAAATTTTTCTAAGCCCTTTTACTCTCGTCCTAACAACAATAATGACAACACTAACTCTACTTTAATGGATTTTATCAGGGAAATGCAGGAAGAGAGAAAAAGCATGCATGAGGAAAGGAAGATGTTGATGCAAACTTTAGAAGAGCACAAGAAGGAAATTGAGATGCTCAAGCGAGGACAAGGGATTCAAGCACAACAACCTGCTCTCAGGATGAAAGGTAAATCAGAAGAAATCCTTCTAAGAGAAGGACATCCAGGTCAACTCCCTACCCAACCTAATATAAATCCTAGAAATATCATGTTGTGTGTAGATAGAAATTTAGAATCATCATGTTGTGTGTCTTCCGAAATTTTAAATGAATCTTGCATTGGTGAAAATAATAATGTTGCATCATGTCATGATTTTACAAATAATATTTTACATGGCTTTGAAGAAGATATGATTAATGATGAACATGTGAGTGTGATTTCAAAATTACGAAGTGGGAAGGTTTTGTTAGATACTCATAAAAAAATGTAGGATTGTCGGAGCATCAAGATAAAGAAAATGGAGAGATGGAAAATGATCAACAAGATAAGGGTGGCCAGGATGAGGAAAGGCATCCACGAATGGCAGACCCTAATCCACTTGATTATAGACCACCCATTCCATTTCCTAGTGCTTTAAATATATCCAAGCAAAAACCTGAAAATTCTCATTTGCTTGAAATATTTAAAAATGCAACCATCACTATTCCACTGACTGAGGCAATACAAAATATTCCTTCTTATGCAAAATATGTGAAGGAACTATGTACACCTTCTAGAAAGCAGAAAAGGGCACAACTTTCTGAAAATATCAGTTCAATTTTATTGAATGATATTCCTAGGAAAGAAGAGATCCGGTGCCCTCTCATTAAATGTGAAATAGGAGGCATGGTTTTAGTAAATCACTTCTTGATTCAGGAGCTAGTGTAAACATAATGCCTAAAGCTTTGTATGATAAATTTAAATTTGGTGAGCTTGAACCTATTTTTCTTGAATTACAATTAGCCGATGGTTCAATTAGGCAACCTTATGGAAAATTAGAAGATGTCATAGTAAAAGTGGAGAATTGTAAATTTCCTGTTGATTTCATAGTTGCAGATATGAAAATAATTGGAAATTTGAGCCATGCCCCTATCATTTTAGGTCGACCATTCCTAGCTACGGCGAAAACCACAACGGATTGGGATAAAGTAGGAGATGAAAAAATTGAACTATCTATCTCCAAATTAATGAAATACCCTAAAGACACAAGTGAGGATGTTTGCTTTCTAGGGTTGGTAGAAGAAGATGATTTGATTTTGATCCATGCTCTTATGATTTATTTTCTTGTGAATCTAATGAATGTTTGAATGAAAAATCTTCCATACCAACAAATATTTCTTTGCATTCTGAAATTGAACTTAAGCCTTTACCATCATCTCTGAAATATGCTTATTTAGGACCATGCAAGTCTTTTCCTGTAATCATATCATCATTGTTATCGTCTGAACAAGAATTAGAGCTTTTGAATGTCTTATATACTTATAAATCTGCTATAGGATGGACAATTGATGACATTAAAGGCATCAGTCCAAATATTTGTGAGCACAGAATTTTTCTAGAAGAAAATTCTAGGGCAACAAGGCAACCCCAAAGGCGACTTAACCCGCACATGTTGGAGGTTGTTAAAAAGGAAATCATGAAATGGCTAAAAGCTGATTTTATTTATGCCATTTCAGATAGCCCATGGGTAAGTCCTATTCATGTAGTACCTAAGAAAACAGGAATAACAGTGACTAAAGATGAAAATGGTAATGAGGTACAAACTCGAGTAGCTTCTAGTTGGAGAGTATGCATTGATTATAGGAAGCTTAATTCTGTGACTAAGAAAGATCATTATCCATTACCATTTATTGTTCAGATTCTTGAAAGACTTTCAGGTCAAAATTTTTATTGTTTTTTCGATGGATATTCAGGTTATAATCAAATTGAAATTAACAAAAGTGATCAAGAGAAAACAACATTTACATGTCCAGTAGGTATTTTTGCATTTAAAAGAATGCCTTTTGGGTTATGTAATGCTCCAGCTACTTTTCAAAGGTGTATGACTGCCATGTTTTCTGAATTAGTAGGGGACTGCTTGGAAATTTTTATGGATGATTTTTCAGTGTTTGGTTCCTCATTCGATATTTGTCTATCTAATTTAACTAAGGTTTTGCAGATATGTGTACAGAACAATCTGGTTCTAAGTTGGGAGAAATCCCACTTTATGGTGGAGGAGAGAATTGTCCTAGGCCACCATATCAGCAAGGATGGGCTAAGGGTGGACAGGGCCAAAGTCGAGGTTATCAAGAACCTCCCCCTGCCCACAACCCTAAAGCAACTTAGGGGATTTCTAGGGCATGCTGGCTTCTACAGAAGATTTATAAAAGATTTTGCTAAAATTTCTAAACCCTTAACTTATTTACTTTCTAAAGATACACTATTTGTTTTTGATGAAAATGCTAAAGCATCCTTTTTGCAGATTAAAGAAGCTCTAATTCAAGCACCTATTTTGCAAGCTCCAGATTGGGGTAAGCCTTATGAAATTATGTGTGATGCTTATGACAATGCAGTGGGAGCAATTTTAGGACAAAGAGTGGATAAGAAACCAGTTCCCATCTACTATGCAAGCAAGACTCTAGGAGGAGCACAAGTAAATTACTCAACTACTGAAAAAGAATTGCTTGCTATTATTTTTGCCCTAGAAAAATTTCGTTCTTATCTTTTAGGTAGTAAAATAATTGTGTTTTCAGATCATGCAGTTTTAAAGTTTTTACTGAATAAAAAAGAAACCAAACCTAGATTAATTCGGTGGATTTTACATTTGCAAGAATTTGAATTGGAAATAAAAGATAAACGAGGGATAGATAATACTGTTGCAGATCATCTTTCTAGATTATCTACAGAATTATCTATTCCTATTCATGATGATTTTCCCGACGAATATATTTTAAAAATTCAAAGTAAAAGGCTTCCATGGTACGCTCATATTGTGAATTTTCTTGTCACAGGATTAATACCTAATGATTGGGATATGAATGATAGAAAGAAATTTTATAAAGATATTAATTACTATTATTATGATGAACCTGAGCTTTTTAAATTAGGTGTTGATCATGTGTTTAGAAGGTGTGTACCGGAGGAAGAACAATGGAGCATTTTAGATGCTTGCCATTCTTCTTTATGTGCTGGACATTATGCTCCTAAATTGACTGCATTTAAAGTTTTAAACTGTGGATTTTTCTGGCCAACTCTATTTTCTGATGCTTTTAAGTTTTGCTCTAGTTGTTTAAAATGTCAAGCAGCTGAATATCAAAAGAATGATAGAATGCCACTACAGCCTATCATTGAAGTAGAAATATTTGACCTATGGGGATTGATTTTATGGGACCATTTCCTAATTCAGATGGGCATGAGTACATCTTAATGGGAGTGGATTATCTTTCCAGATGGGTTGAGGCAATCCCCACTAGGTCAAATGATCATAAAGTAGTGCTTAAATTCATTCAACAACATATATTTTGCAGGTTTGGTTGTCCTAGAGCAATCATAAGTGATGGAGGAAGCCATTTTAATAATTCTCAATTCAGGACCATGCTTAAAAAATATGGGGTTCAACATAGAATCACTACCCCATATCATCCACAAGCAAATGGTCAAATTGAGAATTCAAATAGGAGAGATTAAAAGATTATAAAGAAGATCATTAGGCCTGATGGAAAAGATTGGTCTAGCAGATTATATGATGCTCTATGGGCTTATAGAACTGCTTACAAAACACCTTTAGGGATGTCTCCTTACAGGGTTGTTTTTGGTAAAGCATGTCATCTTCGGTTGAAATAGAGCATAGAGCTTATTGGGCTATTAAGAAACTTAATCTCTCTTTAGATGCAGCGGGAAAACAGCGTTTATTGCAGATGCATGAACTCCAGGAGCTAAGGAACGAAGCTTACGAAAATTCAAGAATCTATAAAGACAGGATGAAGCACTTCCACGACAAGAATATTAACCGTAAGCATTTTCAGAAACAACAAAAGGTTTGGCTTTATAATTCAAGGTTGAAAATTTTTCCAGGAAAATTAAAATCAAGATGGGATGGGCCATTTACAATTTCTGACATATATGATAATAGAGCTGTTTTGATTTTTGATCCTAAGAAAGGGAAGGAGTTCACAGTTAATGGTATGCGACTTAAGCCATATGTGGAAGCAGAAGATATATCGCAACCTACGGCAACAATAACGCTAAATCCGATCGAAACCACCATACAGGAAGCATAAATCTAGGATTTTGATTTCACTACTTTTCTCTTTTTATTATTGAATTTTGATTTTTCAAATAAAGGGGAATTAACCTAATTCCCTAGCTCGTAATTTTTCTTTGATTTTGTTTTCAGTTTATAGCTTTTCCAGAATAAAGAAGATGATCAAGTACAATTCAGAAACAACACGAGATGTCGACTCATCATTATTAAGTCCTTCAAAGATCACGCCAAGCAGGTTTGCAATTCTGAACTTCTGAATTTCAATTTTGATCTTTTTCCCATGCATTGAGGACATTGCATAATTTAGTGGGGGGGAGAGAACATTTCATGTGTTTACATTGCATAATGCAAACCTTTACTTTTCTTTATGTCATATAAATTCCATGTATAAATGAAACCCACCTTTAGGAGATATTCTTCATCCATGAATTCGAATTACATGTGTAGGGAAGTTTGGCTTTTTATAGCGGATCATGATCATGCAAAGATGGGACAAACTTTGATTGTGGATGATATGAGAGTTGATTTCCAAATGGCTAGGTTATCTAGTGGGTGTGTAGGGGATAGGAAAATCAAAGGATTGAAGCACTATGGTTCAATATGCTAGAGAGTTGAGTGAATTGAGGACCCCCATCGCGCCACCAATCAATGAGCCGATCCTACTTGATTGTTTTCATTCTTCCATTGAGTCAATCTTACTGTAGGCTGGAAGATAGGCATTTCTCCAAGTCCTTAAGCACAGAACTCCCTTTTCTTGATCTACCTTATGCCATTTGCCATACCATTCTACTTATCATGCTATCCACATTATCATCTATTTATTCAACCATGAGCCAATTTTTCCTATCCACTTGTTGAATTTTTTTTTCTAACCTAACAGCCTTTCATGGATGGTAACCATCTCCCAAGCCACTCTATCTCTCTTTCCATGGGATCACTTTTATCCCACCTCTATCTCCAATTCTGTCTAAATTTCACTCTTCATATCCTTATTAACTCTTCTTCTCTCAAATGATTTTTTCAAACAAAAAAAAATCATGCCCTTATTAGAGTCAATGATAAATATGTTTGTATTTGCTTCTTCAAAATATTTACTAGTTTTTTTTTACCCCTTTAAAAAAAAAAAAAAAAAAGTGGAAGTCCTCAAGCTCAAGAAAAAATATGAGAAAAATTAAAAAAAAAAAAATTCATTCAAAGAAAACAAATGGGGTTTTTTGTGATAGGGATTATTGGTAGATTGATTTTTGCTTTGAATTATTGATTCTAGTAAGGGCATTTTTCACTATATCTTCTTTCTATTTCTTTCTCACTTCGTCTAAGTCTTGGGAGAAGGCAACTTGAAATGAGACATCTTTGATATACCCTCCATTCACGACCCATCTCTTCACCTTTGAGCCTACGTTTTTCATTCATTCTTATGCTCTTACCCATGCCATCACACCACTTGATATTCTGTGCTAACTGGGAGGCGGAGAATGTTTAAATTTCATCTTATAGTGGGAGGAAACTTAGTGGAGAATTTGAACACAAGTAGCCACTACCCGTGAGAGAGTGATCTTGTTATGAGAGGGAAAGGCCCACCACTTGATGAGTGCAGTGAGGAGCATTATGGATCATAGTGTAATATCTAGAGAGAAGTACATCTTTCTACTCATTTCATTAGCTCTATCCAAACCATGAGGACGGCACTCATATTCCTCACAAGGTGGAATCCGAATTGTCGAAGAGAGTTTCGTTTAAGCATGTTATTGATAATTCTAACACTTCATGCAGATGAATAAGGATGAATGGATGAAGAAATCATCTAAAGAATTCATGATACATTGCTAAGGGACTAGCAATGATTTAAGTGGGGGGGTATGATAACATGCAAATTAATATACTTAATTACTGAATTATACATTCTATTTATGTGTTTTAATGGTCATATTTGCATGTTATCATGATAAAATACATTGAAATCAGTTAACATGTCGTTTTTCTATTATTTCATATTTTTTATCATTTTTTACATGGAATTTGACATTGTTTCGGTGAAGAAATATTTTTACATGATTTTATTTGCTTGGTTTAAGGTCAGTAAATCATCTCCTGATTTTTCTGAAATTTTCCCATATTTTTATGAATTTTTCTGAATTTTTCTGACCATTATTTAGGCAAGAAATGATTTTTATTTAATTAAATAATATATTTATTATTTATTTTGCATTTTAAATGCATTTAAAATGAATATCCACGTCATTCGCCCAAAATTCGGGCGAATGAAGGGATATATTAATTAAATAAGAAAGGAGAGAAGAGAGGAGAGAGATAGGAAAAGTCAAATAGAGTGATTAAAAGAGAGAGAGAGAAAAGCGGAAGAGAGAGGAGAGAGAGTAGAGCGGCAAGAGAGGAGAGAGAAGAAAAGATATTTAATAGGAGGAGAGAGATTTGAAAAGTCAGAAAGAGCGGCTAGAGAGGAGAGAGAAAACAAAGGCGGAAGAGAGAGAAGATAGAAAAGTCAGGAAAAGCGTCTAGGAGGAGAGAGATTAAAAAAAAGAAAAAAAGCACTATTTTGTCCTTTTCTGTTTTCTTAAAAAGCAGCGAAAAAAGTGCGGCCGACGCGGACAACGAGGGTGCACGTGTCCCGAAACACGGAAAGTGAGAAAATCAAGCCCAGCCAATAGGAAATTCCGATTTTTTAGAGAAAATAAAAGAGATCCAATGGCCCACATTTGATCTCACTAAAACTGCGATATCTTGAGATCTACAACTCCGATTGGGCTGAAATTTTGAGGGCAGGTTCGTCTTTTCCTCCTCTACAATCTGGACGGTTGGATCTTTAAATAGAGGTCAGAAAAAAGGCGAAATTCACTTTTGGAGGCTCTCCCCAAGCAATTGGCCAGGAAGGACACAGGAGGCATTCTGGAAGTCGTCAGATCTGGATCTCTTTATCAAATTTGTAAGTTTCTGAATTGTATTTGATCATCTTCTTGAACGATTCGAAAACGCCTTGGCATGGGCGAAATGTACATGCCCTAGATTCATGTTTTGAATGCATCAGCACTTCTTTTTGATTTGGATTCGAGATCTGACTTTTGATAATTAATTCTTAATCATTTTAGGACATTTCTGCTTCATTACATTTTTAATTTAGGGTCGAAATTGGGGCTTTCCCCAATTTCTTCACTTTCTCTCTCTAGGTTAATTTGATTTGTTTCTCTCTCTAGATTTCGGTTATTATTGTTTAGGAATTTAATTTAATATATAAAAAACCCAAAAATAAAATTTGAACCGAAAATTCATCCATTTTGAACTCCAATTCAAAAATCACTTTCTTGATTATTAATTTCCCAATTTTAATTCTGAAAATTATTATAAATTTTATTAAATTGGGAAATTAATAATTTATATTTTTATGAGCTTAAAATAATAATAATATTCTTATCTGGAATTATCTGACCGAAATCAAAATTAAGTTTTACTTAATTTTGATTATTTTAAGAATATTATTTAATATTAATTGAATTAAATATTGCAAAATTCAAAATTACTTGACTTGATTCATAAAAATTGTTTGAAAATTCTGAATTGTTGCCTCCTTGCGGATCGACCCCTTGCTTGCTCTATATTCTTATTTAGTAATTAAGGGTATTATAAATTTATTGCATAAGTCTAAAAAGCGCAACGACCACGTAATTTTACGTGATTTTTTCGGCTTATCAACGAGGGACTAATGTCCATGTGCTCCCTTAGACAAGCGTATTTACTTCAAGACCCATGATGGCTTTCCACGTAGGTACCTTAGCTGCCTCATCATACGTCCTGGGTAATGACTCAGAGGCCATGGCCAGGGCAAAGGTGCGGAAGGAAAAAGAGAGGCGGTTATAAGAGACAAAGTTAGAGATAGGATGTTGAGTGCACATAGGTGTACCTTTGCTTAGGGCAGTGGGAGGGTGAAGATCATTGTTGGGGGTGGTGAAGAGGCGGGTATCAAGGCACCATCGGGGACTGAGGGATCTACATATAGCGTTGGTGAAGGTTAAGAGGCTGGAGAGGCACGTGTCGAGGCACCATCAGAGACTGGCGGATCTGGATGCAGTGACGTCGTAGATGTAGAGTTCGGCAATACGGCAGCAAGCTGCGCACCTAAGGAGTGACGCAAGCATCTGAGGGCAGCAGTTGCGACGGCGGGGAGGTTGCGGCGGGGTCATAGTGGAGACCACGGTGGAGGCCACAGTGAGGCCGTAGTGGGCCGCAGTGGGGTCGCGGGAGAGCTCTTGGCAGGACTGTGGTGGAGCCCTAAGTGGGGCTGCAGCGGAGCCCTCAATGGGGCCGTGGAGGATTCCATGGCAGGGCCGCGGTGGAGCAGGTGGTGGGCCGTGGTGGAGCCGCAATGAGGCTGCGGTGGAGTGCGTGGTGGGCCGCAGGGGAGCTGCAACGAGGCCACGATGGAGCCACGATGGGGCTATGGTGGAGGCTGTAGGGGAGGCCGCGGTGGGTTTGTAGGAGAAGCGGCGGGCAGCTGAGGAGCGGTTGTGGGTGACCCTACGATCGACAAGGAGGAGGAGGACGTTGAGAAGATACTGTCACCTGATTGGCCAGCGTTGGAGAGGCTAGTGAGGAGGTCAATCGTTGAGGAGTATGGCCATCACCGGGAGGACACACAACAATTGAGAGATATGACAGCAATGGAAGAGAGGAGGAGCTGACACTGGATTTTATCAGTAAAAAATTAATTTTAGGATCAATCGAAGCTCTGGTACCATGTGTAAAAGTGAGAACAATCATATTCCAATATCTGATAAGTGAGTATTACATGCCTTTATATAGACTAATGAGGGAAGGATTATAGAATTAATACTATGTGGGTGATAACACCCTAACTTCGGTCTTTATTTCATGCTACTAGCACAATTTTATGCATTTAAAGAGCTTAAAATAGGGTTGTTATCATGTATTTACATAAAAATACTGTTTTCAAGTGATTTTTTATTTTTCCCTAGTTTTCTGTTAATTCTATGAATTCTAAGGGATTTATTTGAGATTAAAATAATTATTTTAAATGAAAATGGCAGGTTTAAATTTTAATTTCCAACTGAATTATTATGGGGATGAAGTACTGAGTTTTCTTGAATTTTCTGGAATTTTCTAGGATTTATTTAAGATTTAATTGGATTTTTTGAGATTTATTTAAGTGAGAAATGAATTTTGAAAGGGGAAAAGGGATATATTTATTAAAAAAATGAGTTTTACAACAATTTTCGCTCTTCCAGGGGCTTTTCGTAAATGTTAGTTGCAAGGATGCCCCCAAAAATAGCTCTCGGTCGTGGTTGCAGGCGTAAAGATATCATTTAAAATGTTCCAGGGTTTTATTGCAATTATCTAAAATTTGTTTTAATGTTTTTTAGGGGAGAAACTAGAGGAGAGAGAGTGCAAAAGGGCACATACGCAAATATTTTTTGGGTGGCGTCCATCTGTAACTGCGTGTTTTAAAAAGGGTTTGTCCGCAAAAAGTTCAGAGGCATTTTTCGGGTGTCGACGTGGTCGCATCGTGGCCGTCGAATGAGAATCCGACGGCGCTTGATGAGGATCACCACCGGGAGGTAAGTTTGCCGCCCATATGGCACATACAACGCGCATGCACGGACGGTGATGTGGCACGTTCCAATTCGTTAAAGTGAAGATAAAACACACGTACGTGCGTATCAAAACGTACACAATTTGCGACTTTTGAATTTTTCCTTTGTTTTATTTTTGCCAGAGGGGGTACGTGGTGCAACAAGGATGAACCCGCCTTTAGAAGTTGGAAAGTCGCCGGCCAATGAACACTCGACACATCATTCTGTGTCTCAAAAAAAAAATTAAATAAATGGATTTAAATCCAATGGTTAAAATTGGTTTAAATTCATTTATTAATAACTTTTGATCCAGAAGTCCGATTGAGATGACTTTTTTATGGATTTTCTCATCTTGATCCCCTCTTTCTATCTGTATTTAAACCAAGCCCACATTGATAGATAAAAATTAATTACTAATTAATGGTAAAATGGTAATTTTGACCATGTAACCTAAGTATAAAAGCTAAATTTTGAGAGGGGGAGCTCATTCTTGATGGTTCTCTATCACAGCTGCAAGATAGAGAGGAGATCCAGCCTGGATCAACCTATTTGGTACCTTTCCCTTCATTGTATTCGAATATTTGGTGCATTTTGGATGATGTTAGTTTAATTTCTTGATTGTTCTTCTTGCTTTTGGGCTGAACTTCTAAATCGCTTGGCTTGAGCGGCATGTACAAGCCCTGATTAGGATTGAGAGGAGTCATTGAGAGATTTAACTGGGTATTCAAGTGCATTTTAAAAGAAAACTATAAAAAAACTTCAATTTCTAGGATATTAAAATTTCTTTTTTATTATTATTTAATAGTGTAGTTAGTTCTGAATTATCAAACCTACAAAAAAACCAACCAACCAAATCAAAATTCTCTTCTTAATCTCTCTAATTGAATTCTTTGATCCTTTCAATTGGATCAATTAATTCAACTTAGAGCCCCCTTATTTCTTCTACTCTTCTCATCTCTTCTACCCCCCTTTCCAAATTTCTTATCTAATTAGGGTGATTTAATCTCTGTGGAAGATTAAATTAACCCCAATTACATTCAAATTATTCAAGAAAAATATCAATTGGATTCCTTACTAGCTTCCCTTGGACGACACTCGTACTTATCACTACACGTCTTAAGTAGAGTTTTTATAAATTTTATTGTATAAGCTAAAATTGACAACGACAAGGGTTGAAAATTGCATAAAATTTAACCCTATTTTTGGCTTATCAGTGGGACAAAGAAGAAAGAGATATAGAGGGATAGTGGATCAGGCCTAATGGACCTTGTTTAACATGAATATTTACATTTCAATTATTTTTTATGAAGTTTATGCCTATGATTAAGAATCACTCAGCAATGGCAAACTTATTAAATTTATTTTAATTTATATTTGAGAGATATGTGGGATTAGCTTAATGGGTTCTTCAAAATGGATTGTTCGATTAGCTGGTCATTTACAATTGATATGATAAATTTAGTAATGTATTTTATTTATATTTTTGGTTATAGAAGAATTTTTCTAATTATGACAAGCCAATCAAATAGTAATATTTGAAAGGTTAAGATCATATTTAATTTTTCTATAATGTCTTTTTTTTATTCATAGGTAGTTGATTAAGAAATATTTCTAGGCCATTAATAGCCAATCACACTTTATTTATGAATTTGTGCAAAACAATTATTTTGGTATTATGATTTGGTTTATAAATTTAATCAGGATCAGTGTTGGTCGTACTATGATTTATATATGAAAGTAGCCTTTTAATTTGAACTAATGGAGAATCTTAGATATGTTATTTTAATTTTTCATGGTCTACCAGTCAGTAATAACATTTATTTGTCCTTAAAATTTATTCCCTAAATTCATTAAACTTTCCCATAAAATGAGGATGGTTGAATTCTCCATCATTATACTACATCAAAGTTTCAATCAATATTTTATTTTGTATATAATATTTTAGTAGTTTTATCATCATGTATGAAGTAATCTTGTAAGAATTTACAATACTTATTTGAATCGATAAACAAATTCCAATTGATAGAAATTGTGAAGATTAACAAGGAACATTGAAATATTATTTTTATGCAAGGTTCAAGTCCAAACTGATAACCTGAAATTTACAGTATTACTTTCATACATATTGCATTTTATTTGCATTAAAATGATTATAATTTCACGGTATCATAGCAAAAATGAAATGGATTCGGAGTTTAACATTAAACTCTGAATCCAATTGTCCCATATGGAACAAAACAGAAATTTTGAGCTGTATACATTAAACGAGGTAGGATATATTAAATGATTTGATAATATATTTAATAAATAATTAATATATTATTACCTCGTCGAATACGTAACATTTTTAATAACTATATATATTTAATATATTACTACCTCGTTTAATAACAATCCAATATTTTTGTTTTCTTCCATATGAGATGACAGGAATTGGGGTTTAACATTAAGCTCTGAATCCTACTATCCCATATCGAAGAAAACAAAAAATATTGGGCTGTATACATTAAACAAAAATGTATACATTTGGGCTGTCGTGGCCTCCCTGGCCGCTCCTAATTGTGGCGTTTGCGCCCCCCTGCTCCGCTACTACTGGCTACTGCATTTGTGTTCATCCCTCCTATTACGGTGGTCATTATAGTAGTGAATCATCGAGGCTATGCTACTCGTGATCAGTCAACTTGAAATGAGGGCTCCCTATGGTACCCTTTCCAACCGCAACCAAGGCCCCTGTGACCTTCGAGCGTCCACGTCAGTCCACCACGACACTGCCCCTGAAGTGTCTAATGGTTGTAGCTCCTTGAGCACCCACCCTCCACGTGCTCGCGGGATGTGCAGGTAGTCGGTTCCCAAGGCTATTGCCACTCAGAGATGCTCACTGTTGCCGCATTTACTTACGCTAGTCTACAACCTATGATATCTCGACCGTGTGGAGGATCTTGGTGCCTCGCCTTGACGAACGAGTTGCCCGACACCCAAGCCCCCAAGTCACGTTCCTCTCCCTTTCTTTTTACAGTATTATTACTTCTTTCACTGCCGGTCTTTGACTACTGCTTTACCTTGAGAGAATTTAAATATGTGAAAGAACTAGCCATCATTCACATGTTAAGAGTTTTTTTCTTCGTCGGTGTCGGATCTACTCATTCACGTCAACGGCGTAGATGTTCACGGGCAACGATCGTCCCCCACTCCGTCGGCCCTTGAGCTGATCACTCGGATTATTGGGAGCTCAATCATGTCTCGACATCTTGTGTCGTCTACTGGCCCTACTGTCCTGGGTCACTTGGTCTCCAATCATCCTTCTTGTTGGATTTCTAAACTCTCGCATCATTTACTCACATCGCATCATGCATCCCTACCCTGTTATCTGTGGTGTAACCCAAGTCGCTTGATCCCAGCACGTCGTGTTACATCACTAGGCCTCCAACAACAATTTGGAAGCACAAATCCAAGATGAGATACAAAAATAGGGGAGAAGAGAATAAATAGAAGTGCCCTAACTGTCCCACAGATTGGATTTAATTCCATGGTCTTGGAGGGCTAGGATTTCTTTATTTTACAATAACCACATTTCTGCCTTCTGAAAATTTAAAATAGACACTTCAAATTCGAACTATAGGTTAGTTTCACAATTTGTGCCTTTAGTTGACCCGAACTTTAAGGAAGTTTGAATGGGCTTCTTGTGTATTGGGCCTCCTATTATTATCTATTAGATGGATTTGGTTTCTACATTCCTCCCATTTATTTCTCAAATTTACCATTGTATTTGCCTACGTCCTGGTTTTCAAATAAAACTCCAAGAAGATGTGAGAAATCCAACTGACTCTAAATAGTCAAGTGGGGTTACTCCCAAAAATCAATAAAATATAAAAAAATAGAGCTTAGGAAAATAAATCATAAATTTCTAATTTTACCCCTAAATGGTTTATAATACCAGTGCAAATATGTGATAAAAAAGAAGTATAAAAGCATAATTTTATTGATCCAATTTTATGGTATCAATCAGGGTGTGTTTCCATACTTGTTTTGTTTGAAGTTGTGATCTTAATTTTTTAAGCTATTTTTCCTAGTTGGATGTTATATTATCCCTGTTTTTCATCCACATGCTGGGTATGTGTGTTGTTATGCACGGTCTTGTTCTTCCTTGGCATGGAGATAGTTGAAAATACAAAAAATATGATTATTTAATATTACATTCTCTTGTTATACCTTCTTTATTTTCAACATCATGATACAATTCTTCTCTTTTGGTGAATTGAAATCACTTTAAAGGTTGACATTTACTTTATTCAAGGCATGTATGACTAGTGGGCATGTAATTGCCTTCTTAACCATTTATGTAAATGTTATTCTCAATAAATGAATGAATGTTAAAATCTTCATCATGAAGGAATTTAGGAGAATTAACCTATGTATTAGTGTAAGGCCACAAAGTAGGCAGAAATCCTCCATAGAGGCATGCATGCTAATTGTTAAGGACATATTCACATAGTTAGACTCAGCATAGGAGATTGAGTTCGTAAGCGTGGACACCAAATGCATCATGGCTGGTGATGTTCAACAATGATATTTAAAGCCAATACCCTCTAGGTTCTTGTGCTCATAGACATGTAAGCACAATGGATTAGGGTAGGCAGAAAGTGCAAGCTGTGCACATTGGACGCAAGCGATGTGCGTGTGGGCCGCAGGAGGGAGAGATTCTACCAGGAGGCTAAGGCATGGCGTAGAGAGTGTCGTGACGGGTGTAGGGCACGGGGCATCCTTGCGGGTAGTGTTCTGGCGCATGATTTTAAAGCTTGGGGCACCTAACATGGCAGCGCTAATGTGGACTGAGCGTAGAGGTGTCCGTGAGGGTGCTGGTGGAACTTGAAGTGCAAGACTAGGAACAAGCACATGGGTGCGGTGGATGGGTGCCGGGCATTTCTTACGACCTATCAGCATGTGCGTTGGGAGCCATGACCCACAAGTGCGAGACACTCAGCCTCGGGTACACTTGTAGTTGTGGTGCTTGTAGATGCACACATGTGGCTACGAGCTTCAAGGCGCACGAGGTGCCACTACCCAATGGCGAGTGTTGTGCCCCATCTTGTTACTTAGGTAGCATTTCGAGTTGTCCCTCATGCAATGGCTATTGCCCATGATTAATATCATTACTTATGTCAAAATGTCCCAATTGATGTATGGGCCTAGACCTACGTTCTCTCCTTAACTTCCATGCATCTAAAGTTGTTCCAAGGGACTTCCTTTGCACAAGAAAAGGCTGCTCAACATTTCTGCCCAAGTGTTGAGGCCAACACACGTTCAATCTGAGCATTGTTCTTAGCTCCAAATTTGATCACGTGATAATTAGGAGTACAAATCTATACAGATAGATGAAGGATGTTGTTAAACTTCACTAAATCCAGGTACATAGAAACGATTACAAAAAGGTTTTGGAATGGTGAACTCAAGAAAAGGTCTCATGTTCATGAGATATGGAGTCTATATCTCTAAGGAGTAATTAATTAATCCTCCTAGACAGAGAAAGAGAGACATAACACTAAGAATCCCATATGCTCTGATATCAGATCCATCGTGTACTCATTATTATGTACAAGGCACAATGTGCCAATTCCTCTTAGTAATATGAGAATATTTCAGGCTGACCCATGATAGGAACACTAGATAGTTATCAAATGCATCCTTAAAAACTTAATAAGGACTAAGGATTTATGTATGGAGAAGAGAAACTAAATATTCAAGGGAATAGTGGCTAAAATTTACATTTACTCCCAGATGATAATAAATTTACATATGTATTACTGTTCACACTTAACAAAGGTAAATTTTTTTGTATTGGCAAAAACCACAGTGTCGGGTAGGGCTAACCCAAGGGTTGTGCGTGTAGACCAATCCAACTGTGACCTGGACATGTTCCAGGGGGTTTTATAAATTAACTTGAGTATGTATAAGCATTTATGTTCGTGGAGCAAGCATAAATGTCCCAATTACACACGACCCCTACTCGCCCACCTCATGGTGCAAAATGAAAAATATACAAGAGATGTTACTGAGGTTGTTGTTGGAAAAGGCTGCAGGCTTCCACGTCGTATGTGTGTCCCATGGAGTTGGTCTACATGGAGTATGAAGCTCCTCGCGCCATCTTTGGATGTGAGCATGGAGTTGTGCTAAAGGATATCAGTTTGGCAGGAGGTCACACACTCCCGCCACTAGTGCTCCATGTGATACGCCCCTGTCATGGGCTAGCCTTCAGTAGGAGGTGACAAGTGTGGAGAGCAAGCAAGCCGAGGTTCTCAACACGATGACAACCATGGTCTCACAGGGTATGTTCTGCTAAATAATGAATAGGAAGGGGTGCGGGAGCATACTGCATAGTTGGCGAAGGCATCTGCCGTCTAGTTCCCCTCGTGAAACTAGTGGCGAATGTTATTCATGCGGGGGCAACACCTTATGATGTCTTGCCATACACTCTAGCAATGCCATTATGAGTATGAGCCTGCATGGAGCATGTTGATAAACAACTATGAGTTTGATTCTATGATAGTATTGTGAATATTTCACCACTTGCATAGGAACAAACCATCATGTATTGCCATAGCCTCGGGTGTTGTGTTAGTTTGGACTCGATAAAAATATGAGAAGGCAAAAATAATACTCCATGTGTGGTCTCATAGAATACCACTTCCCCCGGCTAGTCCTGTATTTCCTTTGGCCGCACCATCCACATTGAGCTTTAGAATGCCCATTGGCCGTGGTTGCCAATAGAAAATTTGTAGCCGATTGGTGATGGGGGTCAAAGCCACCATAATTCCCCATGTGTACAATAAATTGCTTGTAACTAAGGAGCTCGGGGCAATGGGCGGTATGAGGTGGTGCATGTGTCGTAACCATTGCTTGATGCATCTAATAATATCCAGTGCTCTCATGGGGAACCCTACAAAAGGAGAAGAATTTTGACTTTTCCATATCTCCCATAGTAAGTAAGCTCTAGTTATGTGCAAGTAAATAGGGGCTTTGCTTAGAGTGTGTTGACGTGATAAAGATTTTATCAAAACAATCAGATGGTGTAAGTGGAGTGGGTTTGTGTATGAACATATGATAATGATGAATAAATTGGCTCTAACATTCTATAGCAATCTAACTATCGAAGAAAAGGTGTTCCATAGTCCCAACTTGAGGAGAGACAGGACAACAATAGCATCGCAAACTGAGTGAGTAACCCATACGGGTAACCCGATCATCATTAGGGACACCACAATACATGGGCATCCAAAGGAAGAATGAGACGTGAGAGATTATCAAAAAATGCTATGTGCGGCAGCCCCAAGTCTATATAGCAAATCTCTCTCAAAAATGGCTCCAAGAGGACCGATAAGAGAAATTCCCATCAATCGTGAGCGCCTAAATAGGTTGATTAGGAGATGGCCCTGTGGTAGTAGCCATTGCTTGCTCCCATACAAGTCACGTGTTCCCTATTAGCAACTATGCCATAATCAACCATGACCAATGATGGACAAAATGAGGTGCAGGCTAAGGGTATGTCAGCGAGCCAGGTATCATACCACACACTAATCATGCCTAGGACAACGTGCCAATGATTTCACATTGGATATCTCTAGCCAATGGCACTGCCAAGTCTGCCACCGTTTGTGGCCCTTGATATCAAACTACCTACAAGCTCACTCACCGCACGTGGACAAGATGAAGCTCCCCAATGGGGAGCTCGTTGTATGCATATGCCACACAAGCTTCTTTTGAAGTACGTCTTGAATGTCTTGAGGGCGGCTGATCCCTAGACTCCCCAATGGGGAGCTCGTTGTATGCATATGCCACACAAGCTTCTTTTGAAGTACGTCTTGAATATCTTTCGTCAGTCAACATACTTTCTGCCAAGAAGCCTAATGGTGTCTGTGGCCTCCCTCGAGGTGACCCGACCATGGGAAATGCATGCGTAGATGCTCCATAAAGCGAAGAATAGTTTGTGATAATGAGTGTACCATAGGGCATGCCGCAGAACACTCATGAGGATGTGTCAGATTAGTAAGATGCAACCCCTATGGGATAGTAAGTAAAGTTTTCCTCTGTCTATTTTCTTTCTCAGTTCGGTGAGAAAGATAGGGCATCCAAGATATGCGAAAGGAAGGCATCCTCGTGATTATCATTCATATTGGTGGATGATACCTGAGCACTTCAAGGTGGTGGATGGGCCAACTATAAAGCTACTCTTTGAGACATTAATGAGTTGGCCAGAAGCTCACTGGTATGCATTGAGTACACTCATAAGTCCCTTAATGGATTTTTTAGATCCATTAAGGAAAATGATAACATCATTTTCAAATAGAGAATGTGATGTGATATTGCAACCCCATTTTTAAAAAATATAGTTGGATGAATCCTCGGGCAATCGTTCATGTGAGTGATCGGCTAAGATCTCCTCCATAAATATGAAAAGGGTGGGTGAGATAGGGTCACCTTGACGTAAACATCGCGTGGTCGTGAAGAAAAGAGTGAAGTTTTCCTCCACCCTGAGAGAAGTGATTCTCTCTAATACGGTAGGACCCACGACTGAAGTGAGACGAACAGGTGCAACGAAAAGACGACTCTCGGACGATACACAAATGATAACCTCACAACTCAAGCAAGTGAAAGTGATGGAGGACCATCCAGCGGACACCAAGCCCGGACGTCTCCAGCCACGACGAGCTGCCCACGCCGATGCTCGTGACCCAGAGTTTAAGTACTCCGCGTAAGCACCCTATCTTCCCTTTTATTTGTTTTATCTTTTCGTTATTTTTATTTATGGATTTTATGGACTGGGCCGGTGTTGGGCCTCGTCCTTGTCATGTTTTTACTTTCAATTGTAACCGTGTAAGAGAGGCCAAACCATGTCTTGCGACGGTTCGCCCTCCCCCACATTCTCACTTGGCACCTATCCTCATTATATAAGGGGATAGCATGCCCAAGTGAAAGTTTGAGTCATTTGTTGAAGAAAAGTTCCAACTCTTGTCTCCACCATATCGTAGTTAGATTGTGGAGGGGATTGGCTATCCTCGCCCATGTCGAGACCACTCCGTGGAGTAGAGCCCGCGCCCCCCCACGTCGAGACCACTCCGTGGGAATGCGTTCAATTGTCTTCGTCGAGATCACTCCGAAGACATCTAAAGATTCAAGAAGTCGACCCTTTCTTGGAACCAAGGGACCCTCCATCGAGATCACTCCGAAGGGCTCAAGGATTCAAGAAAGCGTCTATGAGGGAGAAGTGTCCCCAGTCGTTCTCGTCGAGACCATTCCAGGTACGTGCCGAATACGTTCTTTCCCAAGAGCCTGCCAACCGCCAGCAAGAACCCTCTCCAGATCAAGAAACGCCAGTTCTTGAGATTCTTGGTGAGGTTAGCCTTCAAGAAACTGTTTCTTGGAAGCCCATGCATCGCTCGCCATCGACCTCCGCCCGCCGGCAACCATATGCCAGTCATCATCCCCGCGCGCACCTTCCCTTTCGGAGCGCGCTGGCCCACGTCTGTGCCCAACCTCTTCCGCCCGTTCCTTGCTACACGCCGCGCCTCGCCGTCACGCTGCGCGCAGGTGCTCACGTCGCATCCGGCCCTTGCCAGCCCGCACCGTCTGCCACGCCCGAACGCTTGCCGCATGCACGGAGCACCGTCTGCGCACGCCCACCACCCGTGGGTGCGCGCCGGTCCAGGTTCGCGCACGGCCCCCCCGCTCCACCCTCAATTGCGAGCGCAGATTTCCTCAGCGCGCGTGCGGGTGCCCCTCCGGCTGCCAATCACCGCACACGGGATTCATCCGTGCGCGCGCGCGCCTCCTCCTTGCGCGCAACGGTCCTCCTGGCCTCCAGCCCTCTCCGTGTCCATGCACGACCACGCGGGCCATCCTTAGCCGCGTGTGTGGAACTCTTCTGCGCACGCGTGCGCGTGCTCTCCGACCGCCGGTCACTACGTGCCAGACTTCTCGTGCCGACCCCGCTCGCAAGCGCTGATGCCACGATCTACTCGTCGACGGACCTGCCTTCATCTACGGTCAACTATGCGACGTCCTCCTCACGCCGTGGACTATCGACGACTCAGGTATCAACTCATCTCCTCTCCTTTATTTCGGTATTATTACATCTTGTAGTACCGTCGTCCACTATCTCGTCCTCTGCTGAGTTCTCATCACTTTATTTATAGGATAGCCACCTTCGTCGAGGGGTAGGATTTTCTTGTGGTAGAGGGTTAATTGTTGACCTTGGCGCAGAACTCCTTTGGGTCGTCAAACGCCCCTCATTCCTTAGGCATCTTAGTTGATCCCAAGGGTCATTGGGAGTTTAATCAGATCAATATCTTCCCCTATGGACGACGTTGATCATCCTTCCTCTTCCGTGGTCGTCCATATTGCTCATTTAAAGAGTATTTTAAACGTCATTCATCTCTAATCATTAATTACAAATCTATTCATCCTCATCCTATGACGTAATACAAGCCGTCCGATCCCGGCACGCTCATCGTATTACATCATAAAGTCCTACAAATCTAGTCCCCGGTGGTGGGCCAAGCGTCAACAATACTGAAAGGGATGATAATACTCAAAGAAGGAACCAGAGTGACCTGCGGGCCAGACCCCAGGAAGTCGCAGTGGACCGTAGTCTTTCACGTCATTGGGAGGACCACTTTGGGACATCTTGAACGAGTCGGCGCACTTCAGATCGATCCGTCGTGGATTGGGTCGGTCTTGGGTTCTCTGGGTCGACCAGGTGCACAAGGCTGATTGGGACCGCTGATTCACAGGTTTAAACATCACGGGTGGAGCACATCAGCGCATTTGTTTATGTTTCAATTATCTGTTTTAGTCATTTCTATTTCTGTTTTGTATTTTTCACGATGAGTGCACCCTACTCATCGTGACACATTTGTATCACCATGTTTTTGTATTCGTACGTATCATTTTTAACTTCACGTCATTTTATCTGCTATTTTCTTATTTGTGTTGTACATGGGGGGGACCCTTATTGGACCCCCTTATTAAACTCTATGTAATGGGCCCATCATGGCCCTATATAAGGCCATGATGGGACCACGTCCTCCTCAAATCTGGAATTAGTGGAAGTTTCTTGAGTCAGTTATTAGATCTCATGAGAGGTAAACAAGAAGGAGAAGGAGGGAGGAGGAAGGAGAAGAGAAGAAGAGAAGCGGAAGATTAAGGGAAGAAGAAGAGAAGAAGGGGAAATTGGATGCTTCCCTAGCCTCCAAGTGCGCTGTCAGTTGATGACCCCGCATCGCCCTGCGCTACCTGAGCATTGCTAATGACTGCCTGCGGATGACGCCCGTGGCCCCTTCCTTGCCGACAGCGCATCAGAATTCTGTCATCGCTTGTGCCCGAGTTTCCAACCCACCTGGCCAACTACTGTAGTTTGTGATGCTCAACGCACGACCCGATCGGCCCTGGCTGTTCTTGGCAAGAGCTCTGGTCTTCTCTGGTTATCTCTGCATTGTTAGTCGATGACCCCGCATCACTCTGCTCTACTTGATAACTGCTAACGACTACCTGCGGATGACGGCCGTGGTCCCTTCCTCACCAACAATGCATCAAAATTCCTTGTCGTCGCTTGCGCCCAAGTTTTCAACCCGCCAAGTCAACTACTACAGTTTGCGACACCCGATGCACAACCCAATCGCGTATGGTTGTTCCCCGCAAGGGCCTTGGTCTTCTCTGGTTATATTTGCGCGACATTAGCGATCTGTCCATGTTCTGGCTGTGGACTATTGCGCGACAACCTTATTTTCACGATCAACTCTTGACTGCCCTTCTGAACATATCGTGATAACTTGGAGGATCACGTGGGTAACGTTTGCTGCCGCCATATTATCTATATGCCCGCACATAACTCTTCATGCGGATTTGCATAAGGCTACAGGAGTATCATCTAGTGTCATCGAACGCCTAAGAGTGCGGCAAAATGACCGACCTCCGTGCATTGTTGAAGCTGCCTCTTGCTACCAGACGATTGCTATCTACTCTGAGTAGTTGCGGACGGTTGACCTTCGTGCTCTACCTATCTCGGGACCATCACTTCAGTTCACCATCCTGCATCATCTTGCGGGGCCCGGTCAACTGGTTGAGCTGCTTACCGTCGTACGCCTCTTCCAACTCGTTCTCTCATCCAACCTCCAGCTATCACAACAGCAAGCTGTGTCACCACCGCTATTCGAGCTACCCGGTGCCTGTCTACTGCATGCCTCTGCCGACTTGCCCCCATCGACTTGTGCACTGTCAGAGATAATGATGAAGAACGCCATCACCGACAAGGTACATCGTTCCCCTTGCTCGTCTGTTATATTACTTTCTACAATGTGTTTTCGAATGCACTCCACCACGCTCTGGTTAGATTAGGTGAGAGGAAATTAACAAGAAAACTACGATTTGAGCTATTCCAGGTACAGGCCGAGCCCTTCCGTTACGTGCGAGCCCTACAGAATTATTCCGTTCGGCATCGTAAACACTTTCATCACTTCGACGAGGGTCGGAAGGTCACCGTCATTGTAACCGGGCGCTCACCTAGAGCTCGAAACTCAGCGAATTCTCAATCGTCAGTCCTGCGCGTACTCTTCACCTCGGTCATTTGCATCCATGTAGTTACATTCATTTAGTAATTTACCCGTTGGACGATGCCATCGACGACCTCCGGCATCAATGAGTGTCGACTAACTGTGCTAACTCGTAAACTAGCATGATACTATCGTGGATCTGTTAACCCTTCACAAAATGACATTTTCGGGAGATATGAGTCTATCATGGAAGGTCCCTAGTTGAGTTGTAATGATTTTGGATGTAACTTTGTAGTCGTAATTACAAGGACTAATGGGGAGAAAGTGTTTAAAAGAAATTAGACTACCCACTTTTGGGATAAGCACAAGAAAAGTGGATGTCCAACTTCTAGGAAATAATTTACATGTGTAGATCAACGTAATATCTTGCACTAAGTCTGTGCCTATGATATCCTAGAAAGCTATGTAGAATTTCACTGAAAACTAATCCGGCCCCCAGGCTTTGTTCCTACTAAAGGAGAAGACCACCTCCTTGATTTTTGTGTGTAGTAAGGGCCGTTAGTATGACATTTTCATGTGGGATGGAGGGTAGTATATCTTCATCCACCCCATTTGATTGTGAGGTAAGGAGGGAACTCAAGTAAGTGACCCTAGCTGTTGCTAACTGGTTGGGGTTTTGATTATACTTCCCTAATAGGGTTGTATAATTCGGTCGAGCTCTATGTCAAATCGAGGTGTGAAAGAAACATGTGTTTCTGTCACCCTCTCCAAGCCATTGAATACAGAACAAAGGTAAAGTGACTTGGAAGATCTGTAGTAGTGTATCATTACAGACTTGAAGACAAAAGTTGAGTATATTTCTACACCTTATGACTCCATGGAAGCCATATGGTCAAATAAATTAATAAATGGTCTTGGTTTTGTTCCTTCAATCTCTGATCCTATTCATTGTTGTGAAACAACAATAGTAAGATTTCAAAATTAAAATGGTCAAGGTCTCATCATAAGTTAAAGAACATTCTGAGGCCCTTTACTTGATTTAAAAGATCGTGTCTAAATAAGATATCATGATGGAAAAGTTCTATTAATTGGCTATATGGCAGATCCATAGGCAATTTCATTAACTCAACATGTTTGTTTTCTAAGAGTTAGTGGCTTTTATCCAAGTGGGATATCGTTAGAAATATATGTGTCCTGAAGCATATTCCACATCCACTTCATTTAATATTCATGGATATAATATATTCAATTTAATGCATGTGCAATAATTAAAGTCCATGAATACATGCAATGACTAGGTGAATTATGATGAAATCGTAATACAGTAATCACTAGGTTTTAAATGAGTGTTATAAACATTCAGTTCAAAGGATATTTAAGAAGGACATCAAAAAATAAAGATAGAATTACACTATCTAGTCTCATTCATATGATGTGTTTGACCGATGTGACAACCATTAGTGTGGACACATTAAGGACAAATAGTGGGTGCCCTTTGAGGAAAGAGTTCACCAAACTTATCCATATGAATACCTTAGTGGTAGTATACCTATCATTAATTAGGTTGATTCATGTCATGGTTGTGTTATGGTCCTTAGACTGAGACTCTAAAGACACCTTATGGATAGACGATTGTGTTTTGACTATGACCTATGATTATCTAATTAGGGGATTCCAAACCATCCTAGCTCATATGAAGCAACAACTCACGAAAGTGATTGTGAGTTCAAGATGGGATCGTCCACTCTCGATGTTTGAGGAGATTTAACCAAGGAATATCATGCAATTAAATGCATGGCCAAGGTAATGAAAATTTTGGAGGTGTTCTTCAATGATTTTGCCATGCATTAGTACCAATAGTACGAAAATGCTCCACTGTATCTCCTAGGCCACAAGGTTTAACTTGGCAGCCCATGGGCCACAAGGTTTTTCTTGGCACCTCATGTAGTCAATTAATAAGGACAACCCAATAAAGTTCATCGAACCATTGCAGTTATTAAATAGGTTGAAATATGGGCCTATAAGGTCACACACACAAGGTTTTGGGATGTTGATGGATACATGATAGAGCAAAAATGGGTGTATTAATGTGGTTTTTATTACTTTCACTTCTATCAAATAATAATATTTTTGAACTCGTAATCGCACTTGAAGATGTAAATCAGAGAGTAAGGTCGTCTCCTCGGTAATTTGCTCTTATTTTTTAATTTTTATCTTTCAGGATAATAAAACTTATAAGAGATATTATTATTATTATTCAAATTCCAGATAGAAAAATATGGATGAGATGGATGAGAGAAATATAAGAAGGGATTTAATGTGCGAAGATAAGCAAGAAATGAATAAGATCAAGATGTCAATTGGAGAAGAGGATAAACCCCATTAGGTGTTTGTACAAATGACTAGTATAAATCACTTATATATGTTTTTACAAACATAACTTTATCGTTTGATTTAATTTTAAGATGGAGTTTTTTATCATGGTATTATATTAAAAAGAACATTACTTGGGTAATTTTTACAGAATTTTGAGAATTCTATTTCGTGTATAAAACTCACAGAAAATTTTCAGAAAAGACTATGAGCATGATGTATTCGATGAATTGCATGAATGGAGTGTAGTCATATAATGTTTTTAATGTCAAACGCCTATGATTTTTGGGTTTTATATCTAGGAAGTCAATAGAATAAGACACATAACTTCCTATAGTTTATTAAGTACTTTTAAGGAATTTTTAATTGAATTAGAAATATTTGTAAAATCGATGAAAGTTGGTTTAGAAAAACCCGCGTGTCAAATGTTTGAAGAAATTTCCAAAAGATAAAAATTATTTGTATTTATTTATTTAATGGTTCTTTTTGTTTTGATCAATATAATAATTATATGAATGTAAATTGTGACTTACCAGACCTGGTCCTCATGAGGTTTGGTTGTCATTGATTCAGACCTCAGCTGATCAGCAGTGTCGTCCTCAAAGTTTGTCACATGACTCTCTTCTTCTATCACTCACTCCCAGATCTCCCTTCAGGTTGCTTCCCGGTCACCATAGCTGACCAAAAGAATCGAGAGAAAAATGAAAATAAAAAAACAGATATTCCCTTGTTTTCTTATTTCAATGTTCAGATTCAAATTTGGTGAGAAAGATACTACTTGGAGCAAGAAATACGATTTTATAGGGTAGAAATGCTCCAAGAAGCTTCGCAGCGATGTGGGACTACTCCTTGCTGCTTTTCGGCAGTGAATGGGCAGAGATCCACCCTCTTGTCACCAGGGTCTGATCCCCGACGATAAAGATGGTGGTGAAAGGTAGGAAGAGGTCAAGCCTGCCCTTGGCCTGTTAGATCCACTTGTTGGGGGTTCAACAGCTGCGATTAAATCGTAGGTGTAGACCCCGTCAAGTTTTTGTGGTCCTCTCCCAGCCAGCATCGTCCACATAAGAACTTTCTTCAAACTACTACTCTTCATTGGTCCACATCAACTGATGGATATTATGTGGTCGTCACACCAATCACACCACCATGTTTATTTGAGTGCATTGAATAAAATATTTATGTTTTTATTATTTTAGTGTGATATTTATAATGAAGTCCATGAATACTTACAATCACAAAGTGAATTATGATGAGATCATAATACAGTGATCATTAGTCTTTAATCATGTACTCTAAATATTCCTCTTCGATGGGTAATCGAGACGGACATCAGATTATATTGATAGAAAAGCACTAGTTGATCCTACTTATACGAAAAGTATAGCTGATCATGTGGCTATTAGTGTGGTGACACTAATGACAAATAGTGGGTGCTCTTTGGAGAAAGAATTCACTGAACGGATCTGTGAAAATCCATGAATGGTATTATACCTAAACGCCAATCAGGTTGATTCAAGTCACGGTTGTATAAGTGATCCACTAACTTGAGACACCAAGGACGACTATATTTTGACTATGACTTACAAGCCTCTAATCATGAGATTCAAAAATGGCATAGCTCGGACGTAGTAAGAAGCTCACGGAGATGATTGAGTGGTCAACACAAGATCATCCGCCCTCAGTATAAAAGGAGATTGAATCAAGGATGATGATGCAGAAAATCCTTGGCCAAGGTAGTGAGGATATTGGAGAAGGAGTTCTCCAATGATTTTCATTACGCATCAGTACTAATTGGATGACGAATTAGGGTTTAATGATAAAACATGCCCCAAGTCGTTCGAGAGTCTCGAGCGGAGGATGGATTATACATATACGGTAATCGATGACGGTAAAGGTTAAATGAGAGAGTTCAACACTACTCGATATCTTCTAGAGCAAGAGATGTAGCTTGGCACCCCACGGGCTGGAAACATAACCTATCGATTGGGTTAAATTGATTCTTTGTTAATTAATATATATGTGATATTAGTTAATTAATAAGATTGGCCAATAATTATTATTGGGCCACTAAATTGGGCCTAGAGGTCACACGCGTAAGGTCATAAGGGCATTAGTTGATATATTTTACTTTTTAGGGTTTTTGAGAAAAACCTAAGGTAAAATATAAATGGGGAAACGGCAGTCATTTCAAGCACCCCAGCCAGCCAAATTTGAGAGGCCCTCCCTTTCTCCACTCTCTTCTCTACTCATCCAAGGAGAGTGTCTTCATGGTGAGAAGATCTTCTAGATTTTCAAGAAGAGTTGAAGAAGAAGACGTGGAGATCCAAGTGCCAAGTAATCGTGTGGATACTTGTAGAGGCCGAACGCGTGAACGGCTTCAGAACGATATCGTAGCAGCAAAGTCAAGGGTGTAATGAGTTTCCCACAAGGTAAAATCAATGTTTTTTTTTAAAGGTCGATTATGAATCGATCAAAATGCTTCTCCATCCATTGAATCGTGTGTTCCATGGATGAACCAAGGCACAACCCAACAGTGGTATTGTAGACGGGTTCTGAGTGCCTTTGTTAAAACAGAATGGAAAATCGTCCAAAAGGACGTTCAAAATCCAAATTTTGGACATCCCTAAGGACATTTTCCAACCCCCCAAGGGCACCCACAGCCACCCAAAAGGAACCCATGGGGTACCAAAGGCCTCCCGCGGGCCTACGCTCCCAACCCTGCACCCAAGGTGCTCCCAGCGGTCACCCGCGTGAGGCACGACCATACACGTGGGCGAGCTGCATCCTGGCCTTGGCCAGGTTGAACCTGGCAAGGTGCATTCTTCATCATATGGTTTCCTCACCCACGTGCTCGCCACCGGCCCACACGATCACTGCCAACTCGGATAATTCGCAACCCCTGGCGTGATTGCGGATCCCAGCGTGATGGCCATCACCCTACTCTCTCGCCGCTGGCCAGCTGCATGATTGTACCACCACCCCTCCCTTTCTTCCCCCGCAGACAAGCCCGCATCCCCATTGGGATGCTCGGTGGTAAGTTATTATTCATATTCCTATATTGTTGTTTTCTTCTTCTATTCTTCCTTCATGATATCTTCTCCTTCTATTAAACATTTAATCTTCCTTTCTTGCCCATCTCTTTTTCTTTTGATCCATTCTTATTCTCTTCTTCTTCTCTTCTTCTCTTCTTCTCTTCTTCTCTTCTTCTCTTCTTCTCTTCTTGTTTTCATCTTTCTTTGTTTTTTTTTCTTCTTCTTCTTCTTCTTGTTCTTCTTGTTCTTCTTCTTCTTCTTTTTACTATTCTTCTGTGTTCTTCTGTTCTTCGTTGCATTCTTCTTTTATTTTTTCTTCTCTTTTGTTCTTCATTTCTTATTTTATTCTTCTTTTCTTCTAATTTTCAAGTTGCTTTCTTCTTATCTTCCCTTTGGGTCTTCCTCCTATCTTATTCTTCTTTTATTTTCATTTTCCTCTTTTTTCATTTTCATTTTTTATTTTTTTGTTTTCTTATTTTTTTCTCTTATCCTTTTATTCTCTTTTTATTCTTCTTCTTGTTCTCTTCTTTTTGTGTTCATCTTATCTTGATATTCCTTTTCTTATTGTTCTCTTCTTCTTATTTATTCTTGTTTATTCATCTTCCTTTTTTCCTATTCTCTTCATCTTCCTCTCTTGTTCTCTTCTTCTTCTTTTCATTTTCATTTTATTTTCTTGTTCTTTTATTCTTCCTTTATTGTATTCTTACTATTATTATCTTTTTCTTCCTGTTCCTCTTGGTTTTGTTTTGGTATTCTATTTTCTTATTATTTTGGTTTATACTCTTGCATTGTGTCATCTTGACTAGTTTTTCTACTATTTCCTCTTTAAGTTCCAAGTTTAATCAGCTGTGCCTTCAGGGATTTGGGTGAAGACTATGTAATCTACACTGCAAGAACGGATTTAGAGATAATAGATGACACCCCAGCTTCCCGTCGTCAAAATTCATCGCCTGTCTTGTTGTGCTACATTAAAAATAGTGAAGGTAATTGGAAATGCAAACTTTGCAAAAGAAAAAATAGAATAGTGACTAGGGATAAGAAAGAGAGCACATCAAATTTATGGATGCACCTAAAAGCATGGCATATCAAGGAACACAATGAATTAAAGCCTCCTACCACTATGAAACCTATCTCAATGTTATGTTGAGATGTCGTACTACGATTGAACTGAAGTGACATAGGAAGTGACATCTAAATGATGTTTTAGATTTTCTGAGATGGGCATTCTAAATTTCCTTGTAATGCCATATTCTTTTACCTTAAGTTCTTGCCAAAATTTCATCTTTGTCTTTGACTTTGACAAATCAACATGATTGGAACGAGACTGAACAGGACTGGACAAGGCTGGACCGGACCCCACTTTAGACAAGGTTTAGATCCATGCCAAAAACTCAGACCAGACTCAGACCATCAAACCCTATTTATAAGCTTTTCATGAAATATTTTCGTCTTGGCTTTATAAATTCTTGAGTTCTCATACGCCTCCTCCCTCAACTCTTGGAGCGCGTGCACCTGCGAAAGACATTTCATGCCAGCTGCATCTAAAGAGAGGTTAAGTTTCTTGATGGCCCAATAAGCTCTATGCTCAATTGTGATGGAAAGATGGCAAGCTTTACCAAAAACCATCCTATATGAAGACATTCCTAAGGATGTCTTATAAAAAGAGGGTTAAGCCCATAAAGTGTCATATAATTGGCTTGATCAATCCTTCCCATCTAGCCTAATAAACTTTTTAATAATCTTATTTATCTCTCTATTTGAATTCTCAATCTTCCCATTATCTTGAGGGTGATATGGAGTTGTAACACGATGCTGCACCCTATGTCTCTTAAATTGAAACAGAATTGAGAATTACTAAAATGATTACCCCCATCACTCATAATGCTTGTGGGCATCCATACCTGTAAAAGATATGTTTTTGAATAAATTTAAGAACGAATCTATGACTACTTGATCTGTTGGGAATTGCTTCTACCCATCTAGACATGTAATCCACCCTCATGAGGACGTACTCATGCACATCAGATTTAGGCAAAGGACCCATAAAGTTGATTCCCCTCACATCAAAGATCTCTACCTAAATAATCTCATTCAGTTGGGCTGAGACAGCTTGAGCAGAACTCAAATGCATATGAGAATAGCTTGGGCCAAAAAAAAACCATAATTTAAAACTTTAAATGCAATAATTCGAGGAGCATAGTGTCCTCATCATAGAGAATAAATACAAGCAGCTACAATGAGTGTTTGTTCTTCTTTAGGCACACATCTTCTAAACACATGGTCGACTCCAAGTTTAGAATGTTCAGGATAATCATAGAAATAAAAATGAATGTCTTTTAAAATTTTATTCCTGTCATTGTAATCCCAATTTCCTGGAAGTAAAACAATGACTAAATAATTTACGATGTGTGCATACCATGGGACGTCTTTTTTATGCGGAACGATGGGTCGGGGATCAAACGACCATTCTGACATCAAGTACGCTGGTAAATGTGATTCGAATGCAAGTGCAAGATGCAGACTTGACGTTGATGGACAGACCTGACATTGATGGATACTGATGACCTCTATGCCATGGTAAGAGGTACTTAGAAATGCCACTAGGATCCCAATGATCCGAACGTTGGGTTGAAGGCTGACAGTGCAAGCACAGCTACTGTTGCTAGTGCATGCACCCTCGACAAGTCCGACCAGGGATGTACCATAAGAAAACCTACCTCTTAGATCAATAATGCTATCTACTTCTATCATAACCCCAACGATGGAGATGCAATCAAGAGGTACAAACAAAAATAAATGAATGTTCAAAGGGGAAACTATGTGCATACCCGCGAGGCCAAATTCTGGTTAGTCATGACAACAGTGATGTGTGTCCAGCGTGTGCTCCGTAAACCTCAACAATATCGATGAATGGTGGTGATCTGTTAGCGATCCAAGGATCAGGCTTAGTGACTCTCAATTGTCGGGGATACAAGCCATGCTTGGGGGGCTGGGGGCATTGGCATGTGGGATATTCCCATTCACCAATATCAGTGTCAGCCACGGGCACATGGAAATTAATGATACAAGAGGGTGTGTGTGTGGGTCACAATTCGGGGTGCTTCCTCGGCTTCTACAGGGACGTAGTGATGCCAGATGTCGTCGATGACATCTTCCGAGGGGTAGTTTCCTAACAGAAATGAAACTACGTGATGCAATGAGTCCAAGGTGGATGTACGTGTAGGCCCCGACTCGTAGGGTTCCCTGAGCTCCGAGCTCCAGGATGGGCGACTAGTGACGATGACGGTGACCTTCTGACCCTCGTTGGAGCAATAATGGCGACTACGACATCTAACGGAATACTCCCGTTAGCGCTCGCACGTAATGAACAGGCTCGACCCGCACCTAGGAAATCACTCGTGATGAAGTTTTTCTCGATAGCTTCTCTCACCTAGACTAACCCGAGTGCGGTGGAGTGCAGCTAAAAAATATACTGGAAGACATAATGTAACTAACGAGCAAGGGAACGACGTACCTCTTCGGTGGCAGCGTTCATCGTCCCCGTCTTCGTCGGGCATCAGTCGGTGCGGGCAGGTAAATGAGTGCATACCGTTGGGGGGCAAGACGAGGCTCAACTTGCGGCAGCGTCACGGCGCAAGAGCAGTAGACGGAACGGAGGCGAGGATGAAGAAGAGAGAGAGAGAGAGAGAGAGATCCAGAGGCAAGGCGGCTTGGACAAATGGCCGGGCTCGGTGGCCACGACCGTCACGAGAGAACGGCGTGAGCGGAGTATGATGGCTGGCCTCGTCAACTCGAAGGTACAACAGTAGGTGTGGTGCAAGTGATCACGGGCCGGCAGAAACTCTCTTATCGTGGCAGCGTAGGCATGGGTGTCGCCAACATTTTTTTTGGCAAAAAACACGGTGACAAGTACATCCAACCTATCAGTTTGCCCGTAGACCAATTCAGCCATGCTCTGGATGCCACCTAGGGGGATTTTATAGATAAGTAGATTGATAAAAAACGTTTATAGGCGTGGGGCAAGCATAAATATCCCAATTACACTCAGATCCCTGGTAGGTGCTCGGAGAAGGTCGTTCCTATCGACGTCTCTTCAGATCCCCCGCGGCGGTGATGATGCATAGAGTGTGCGGAGACCTCCCCGTCGTCGAAAGGTGGGATCGATGAGGTGCGTGGCAAGGACATCAGTCAGACGAGAGAGCGAGCGCTTCCGCCTCCTGTGCTTCATGCAATATGCCAATCGCAGGGGCCAATTGCCAAGAGATGATCATTCGTGCCAACATGAGTGTGTGGAGCCAGCCTAGCAGATGCGGGGGTGTCGCCAACATTGGGCGCAAGTAGTAGTAGTGACAACCGCAAAGGTTGTCACCGGCGTCTGGAGCGGCGTCATTACAACACGGCACAAGCGCAAATGATTGCACCAACACCATCAGCAACAACATCGTGCGGTCGCAACCTTGGCCCAAAACACCAACACAGGTCTTGCGGTCACAGGGAATAGCCTGGTGACTCAATGGTCTTCGGTGAGAAGTCATGAGACTACATGGCAATCACCTAGCGGGGGTGGGATGTTGTTTGACCACGCAGTGTCTGATGGAAATATATGTGGCCCGTAAGCCAATCACACATTCCACATATTTCTCCATGTTCGTTCATGAAAAATATTCATTATAGTGCACGTGTGATGCTTATAATGAAGTTCATGAATACATGATTGGACTTAGTGAATTATGATGAGATTGTAATGCGGAGATCACTATTCGAAGGATACGCGAGAAGAACATCAAAGTATCTGGATAGAATAGCACTATCTAGTCTCACTCATATGATGAGTATGACCGTTCCCGTAGCCATTAGTGTGGAGACACTAAGGATATATAGTGGGTACTCTTTAGTGGAAAGAGTTCACTGAATTGATCCGTACAAATCCTTGAATGCTATTATACTGAACTGTCAATCAGGCTGATTCACATCATGGTTGTGTAAGTGGTCCTTAGACCTAAGACACCAAAGACATCTTTTGGATAGACGGTTGTATTTTGGCTATGGCCAACGAGTCTCTAATCATGGGATTTTAAACGGTCTTAGTTCGGGTACATCAAGAAGTTCACAAAGACGATGGAGTGGTCAAGATGGGATTGTCCACCCTCGGTATAAGAGGTGACAACTCAAGGAAGATGATGCGATGAAGTCCTTGGCCAAGGCAGTGAAATATCGGAGAAAATTTCTCTGATGATTTCTGAATGCATCAGTACTAACTCGGATGACCGATTAAGGTTTCACAGTTAACCATACCCTAAGTCGTCCTAGGAGCATCAAGTGGATGATGGATTATACATACACGGTAACTGCTAACGAACAGGTTCCATGGGTGAGTCGATACACACTCCTTTGTATCTTCTAGGACACAAGGTGTAGCTTGGCACCCACGTGTCGGAGACTCAACCTATTGATTGGGTTAAGTAGATCCGATATTAATTAATCTATATGATGATATAGTTAATTAATTTGGAAGGCCAATAAAGGTTATTGGGCTGCTGGAGTAGTTAACTAGACTGATACATGGGCCTAGAGGGTCACACGCAAATGGTCTTTTGGACGTCGGAAGATATACTTAAGTTTTGGGGGTTTTATGAAAAATACCCACTTAGTATAAATAGGGGAAGGCTTTGAACAAAATTCACCCAGGCCAGAATTGTTCAAGAGCCTTTCCCCTTCTTCTCCCATCTCCCAACACTCCATCTCCCTCCCTGATATGATTGGGACGATGTAACAACGCCGACGGAGAGAAAACTGGGCTCGTCAATGAGAAGGAGGAGATCCAATGTACTAAGGACCGCGTGGATATGTCTAGAGGCTGCACACGTGAGCAGTTCGACTCGGCTCACTCTAGGATCCAAGAATCACGGATGCAATCTGTGGAAAGGTACGTTGTTTCATGTTTTGTTGATATCGTTCGATTTGTTCAAGTCTTTCGCTACGAATCACTTTCATTTATTTATCCACGTCAAGGCCTCTAGAACCCAACTGTGTCAACTCGATAGTGGCTGCCAAATCACAGAACTCGCAAGGGTGACCCGTCATACTCCATTGAGTGGACTGACAGACTGTTACGGGTCAGCGTGATGGCGTGTACCCAATTCTAGAAACTTGTAATGGCATTTAGTGGCTGCAGACGGCAAGTTTTGTTGGCATCGCCAAAGTTACACTCGCTTGGCACGATCGAGCAACATGCGAATAGTCACCGTGGGATCAGGCGAACAGCACTGCATCGCGGTAGAAGCACTGCTAGTCGTTCAACGTTCGCGATCCTGTTGTGGGGCACCGACTCCCAGCGTGGTGATGCAATAATGTGTTGACGATGTTGTTGGTTCAACTCATTATGACGTCTCTGGCTGGGCGTTGACGGCGAGAGCAAGTGTGTCTCACGATGGGGGAAAACACCATCAGCTGCGAATAGCGAGGGGGACGAGAATGGGTTGGACTTCAGTGGTAGGTAAGCGGCACTGGCCTCCTTTTCTTCTCGTTCTTCCTCTTCCCTTTATTCTTCTTCTCCTCCTCTCCTTCTTCCTCCTCTTCCTCTCCTTGGATGAGATCTGAACAAAGGACGTGTAACTTCCACAAAATGAAAATCCAGATCTGAACATAACTTGTCCCATCATGGCCTTATATAAGGCCATGATGAGCCCATTACAAAGTTCACATAAGGGGCCCACTAAGGGTCCCCTTTTACAACATTTAAAATTAGAAAACATAGGATAAATTTTTAAACGATTCAAAATTAAAAAATAGCTAAAATGATATGATATAGGCATCATGATGAGTATAGTGAACTCGTCATGACGAACATGAAACATGAAATTGGACGAATGAAAACAGATAATTAAAATGTAAACACGTGCACGGACGTGCTCTACCCTAGGTACTTAAACCCGGGCGTCTTCACAGATGCTTTGGCGTGCCGGTCTGGCTGGACACAGACCGGCAGTGATGTTGATGACGGCGAGGATGGCTCTGATGACATCTCGTCGATGTCGTTTGGGTGCGCTCCATCGTGTAGGTCCAGTGATCACAGGTGGCAGAAGCTGGCAGCGCGCGGCCAGTGTCTAACAATGGTGGCATGATGTCAGTCTTCTCCAAGCATTAGCGGGCTAGTATGATTGAAAGTGCAAGGGGCAGCGATGCAACGCCCCCAACAGCGGCAATGGTGTCATACAATCTGCGTGAACTAGAAGGGCGCAGATGGCAAAGGGCATTGGCAGGGGTGGCTTTTGGTGGACAATCATCCTCTTTCCCGCACCATTTACAAAGTCAGGGCTCTGTGGCAGGCGATGATCTCCAGTGTTGGGCGACGGGGTTTTGAGTAGCAGGGCAGCCGGACACAACGGGCAGGTGGGAGGGGACGATGGCAGTTGACCTTCCTTGATGGGAGTTGATGGAAGTCGGTCCTTCCCGATGGCACGAATGAGAAGGGTTCAAACAACAAGGTGACATGCAATACTGGCGATGCACAATGCACGATGGTAGTGGCGGGGTATTTGACAGCGAGAGCGGCCCCGAGTGGAGGCGACGCAAATGATGGCAACTACTTTCAACAATCAGGGCGACGATTGTGGCAGCGGCCTTAGTGGCTTTAGGGTTTTCCCAATATAAGGGGCCAGAACGTTAAAAAAATGATCAAATTGGAAAATGATAATAAAATTAAAAAATAAATATTACTTTTTCTTTTATTAGTTTTTCTCTAACAAGTGAGGGGTAACCCCCTGCATAGGGGTACTAATGGGCCTGTAGAAGAGAGATGGCCATTCACTTTATGTGCCCTCTAGAAGAGAGAGGCCCACTCTTGAGTCCACATACCCAAATGCAAACACACAAACACATATGCCAAACACGGATGGCTTGCAACAGCCAGAGTCCCTAGAGACATCTTCGGAGATGCCGTCATTGTCATTAGTGCCTCCGCAAGTTCAAGTTCAACCCAACCAGCACACCAAGGTGACCGTGAACGCGCCCAGGTTCAAATACCCCGGGTGAAAGTACATTCGTGATCGTTCAGTGTTTTAGTATCATTCCATTTGTGTGTTTGTCGGTCGTTTTGTTTGTTATGTCATCGTCTATTTTGTGTCTTTCTTTGCTTCTTTTATTCTGCCGGTCGTCTGTCGTTTCAACTATTGTTTGTGAGTGTATTTTATTTTGTAAAGGGGTCCTTAGTTATTTGGACCCCCCCTACCCCTTTTATGTTTTCTTTTCTTTTATTTGGTTGTAATAGGGGCTCCTTATATAAGAGCCCCTTAATGGACCCTTCCCCGGCCCCCTTAATGTACCCCCTTAGGGCCCATCTCAATTTACATTTATAAAGGAAGGGATGGCACCCTAAGAAGGACGTACCTGTGTTTTTATCATATTGAATTGTTGGTTTAGTGCTCAGGTCTCACCAAAGAGGAAAAGGGGAAGGAGGAGTGGGAGAGAAGGGGAGAGGGGCCAATGCTCAAGAGGAAGAAGACGCCGGTGAAGGCTGTAGGGAAGCTATCTTTGCCATCTGCCCCCCCCCCCTTCTCGTCGGGTTTGACCACCGTCGATCGCCCGAAGGTTACACCGGTCCATCGGCCAAAGAGGCTCACCATTACTCGATCAAGAAGACCACGTCGCCCGAGGTTTCTCTGTCAACATCGCCTGCTCAAAAGACGTCACCCTCCGTTGGCTCGAGCCAGAACTGTCTCAGCGTCATCCGACCTCACACGCGATGCCCACCAGAAAGCAAGATCTCCGCAACTCTTTGGTTTCAGCAAAGTGTACCGCAGTCAAGCTTGATCGCTAGTGTGAGGGGACAACCAGTTCCTCCCCCACGACTAGCCTCAAGGGAGGTGGGCCCCGACGAGTTATTTGACGTCTCGGACCTCCCCCTATCACTGGTTAGCGTGATCTCACCATCCCGTCTCGACAGCAAATGGCATCCTCTCTGTATCTATTGACGGTGCTCATGCCACCGGAGGTGCACTCTGACTCCATTCAGCTGGTCACATGACCCAGACACGCTCCTTTTACCATCAGGGAATTGCCCCATGATAGAAGGGCGCTGCTCCAATTCCAGGTGCATTGGTGTCGTGCGATCCCTGATCAGCTAGGTGCCACGTTCAACGGCAGGTCGCAGCACCGTCCGACTAGAGCCATCATAGCCGACCACCTACTGGTTATTGCCTACGTCAAATTCCTGTTTGCGCCGCCTTGTCCTCAATTGCGCCCTCTGAGTCGCTTGACGTTAGACAAGCTATGCAGGGTCCCCTCTCCAGCTCATCTCTGCCTGCGATTCCGCACCGACCGCTACATCAACAACTAACGTGTCGCCAAGCTGTTCACTAACGAGGTATGTCATCCTCCCACCCGCCAATTACATTATCTTTTGCAATATATTTTTCGGTTCCCTCCACCATGCTCGGGCTAGAGATAGGTGAGAGAGGATTGAGAGAAAAACTACAATTTTGTGTGTCGTATTGATACAGGTCGAGCCCGTCTGTTCCGAGAGAGCCCCTACGGATTTATTCTGTTCAAGGTAGTAGACGCCGTCGTCCCTCCGACGAGGGTCAGGAGCCATCGTTACTGTCACCCAATTTCCCATGGAGCTCGAAGTTTGGCAACCTCCTCGAGCCGGGGCCTACTTAGTACGTCCACGTAGGGCACGCATATTTTAGTAGTTACATAACCTTTAGGGTTTATTTGTTGGACGACGTCGTTGAAGATGCCCGATGTCACTATCTAGGTAACCGAGCATCGTCTCAGTACTGACCGGACAACGTCCTAGACGACCTTCGACATCAAACACGTAGGCCCAAAAAATGAGAAGAAGTTCCAAAAATACAAATGAAGAAAACCTCAACCTCTGTGAACCCGTTGATAAGACCAAATTCTTAAAGGTCGGGTCTTTCGCCTAAGCCCTGGCTCCTCGAGTTGGTTGAGATCCAGTATTAGGAGCTAGGTGGTCCCCATTTTTTTCCTCTGAAGTTCCAAGATCTGTTCATCTGCAAATTCATCAGGGATTAGTGTGGATCCCACAATAGATAATCTAGAAAGATGATCCGCTACAACATTGTCCACTCCTCTCCTATCTCTGATCTCTATATCAAATTCTTAAAAGATTAAGATCCACCTAATGAGTCTTAATTTTTTTTCCCTTTTTGTAAGCAAAAATTTTAAAGCAGCATGATCAGAAAAAATTACTCCTTTACTATCTAATAGATAATAATAATAAAATTTCTAAAGCAAAAACTATAACTAAAAATTCCATTTCAATTTTAGACTAATGAACCTGAGCTTCATTTATGGTTTTGCTGGCATTGTAGATGGCCACTAGCTTCTTATCTTTACTTTGACCTAAAACAACTCCCACTAGAAATTCAGAAGCATCAAACATCACTTCAAAAAGGAGACATCAATTAGGAGCCTGAAAAATAGGAGCTTGAATTAATGTCTCATTAATCTTCATGAAAAACACTTCAGCATCATGATCCAAAATAAAATCCGTGTCTTTAGAAAGTAAATGGGTCAAAGATTTGGAGATTCATGCAAAGTCATTGATGAATCTCCTGTAGAAGCTGGCTTGGCCAAGGAAACCCCTAAGTTGTTTTAGGATGATGGTCAAGGAAAGATTCGTGATGACTTCCCCTTTTGCCATGGCCACCTCAAGCCCACCTTTGCTTATTTGGTGCCCCAGAGCTGTCCTTTTTTCCACCATGAAGTGGGATTCCTCCCACCTGAACACCAGATTGTTCTCGATATATCATTGCAAAACTTTCACCAAGTTGAAATGTCATCAAAAGAATATCCAAAAATTGAAAAGTCATTGATAAAATGAATTTTTGGGTGATTAAGATGCCTTAATTACTGTCATTGTACAATTCAGATTATCCAATCCAATTTATAAATTTACCCCAATACTTATATGTATAGTGTGAATATCGGGGATCATCCAAGAGAGGCTTAGTAGGTAAATAAGATGTTCAATCTGATTGGTAGATTTTAAACTGAATTTGGGAGAGGAATATAGAGGAGATAATAGGATGAGTGATTCCTATCTGGATTTATTGATCTTGTCAAGAAGATCAAGAGCCTCAGGATAGGAGGAAAGAAATGAGGATAGTATTTGTGAGATTTCTATTTAGGCTTCTTGATCTTGAAATCAAGATCAAGAAATCAGAAATAGAGTAGGGAATAAGATAATGTACGTGGGAATGATAATCTATACAGGAAATGATTCAATTTTCTCAAGAGTTTTTAGGAGCTGTCTAATTTTTAAACTAAAAGGAAATGAAATCTATCTAAATTTTAGTTAATTTTTTTTTCATAGCTCAATAATCATCTCAAGTAAAATCAGATTCAATTCCTAGAGAGGGCCAAAACATTTCGCCCAAGCCAAGGGGATTTAGAAGAGTACAATCTAGAAATCAAGACCAGAAAATGTAATAAAATAAACTCAGAACCTTGTTTGATCCAAGAACTTCCTCCTCTGTCTGCTCAGCTATGGATGGAAGACTCCAGAATGGGCATAGAGAAAAGAAAAAAAGGGTTCAAGTACCTTGGGTGAAAGGGTAAAGTCACTTCCCCTTTTGCCCTTGGTTGTCCCTTCATTACAAGAGTTCTAGAGATTTTCTGGTAATTTCCACCATGGGATTGAAAGTAGATTAAGTGAACAACCCACAATCAAAATTTGAGCGTGATCCAATGGTGGAGTTGCGAGATATGAGGGTTCGAAGTGGGCTGTCTCCCCATTTTACCGTTTTCTCTCTCCTCCGCCTCCTCGTGTTCTGTGCTCGTTTTGGTTCTTATTTCTCCAAATGTTTCCCTCCAAAATCATCCAATCTCCTGCTGAAACCTATCATCTAAAATATTTAGTCCCAAATAAGCCTTTTGACAAATATATAAATATATTCTGATAACAAAAAGTCCTGGAAGAATACCCAAAGAAAATCAGAAAATCATATACTCACCAAATTAACTTCATTTTGATTTAGTGCTCAATAAGTGGTTCTAATGCAGATAAATGATAATTCCATATGAGAATGTGCATTTAGATCACTTTGATACCCCCAGATAACACATATTTATATCCTTTTACAACTGAATTTGTGTGTTATTAGTCATCCATGAATATTTCTAAAAAATCACCCACTAAATCAGAATACATAGTTTTCATGCACCTTTGAAAGGTCACAAGGGCGTTGAATTGACCAAATGGCATTCTTTTAAATGCAAACATATCGACTGGACAAGTGAACCTGGTTTTCTCTTGATCATGTTCATGTATTTAAATTTGATTATAACCAGAATACCCATCATATTTTTTTGTCCAGCTATTCTCTCCAAGAATTGTATTTAATAGAGATGATACTGAAAAAATTAGGTATAGGTTTAGATTTTTTCTGTAATTTATACCCACACCAATACTCTCATTCGTGGATGATGAAACAGCAAGCTACCTGATAACATGCAAATTATTGTAGAAATAGCATGCATAATCATAAATATCTGCATCTAAAGGTCAATATTTGAAAAGTTACCATGATTTAAACTGATTAAAATTGCATTTATTGTAAATTTATGATTTTTTAAGATTTCATGGTATTTTTACAGATTTTTGAAACTTTAGATTCATGAAGAAATTAATTTTCCAGGGCAAGACTACTTATTTAGAATTACTAATGGTAGACAGAAACCATAGAGAGGCTAGTGTAAGACTTGCATAAGACTACCATAAAAGTTTTTCCCATCTAGGTATTTATACTAATAAATTATGGAAGTATTACACTAAAGAGCACGAATCATTTATCCTCCGTGTCTCCAAAAAAAGTTTCTGTGATTGATGTATCCAAAATCGTGCTTGTAATTTAATATTTTCAAGGGTTTATGAAGTTTATATAATGGAATTAACATTCATATTTCATGTTAAATTCCAGTTTATGCAATTATTCATTCATTATGAAAATTTCCTATTTTTAACCATATTTTTGCATGACTACAATATAATAAGTAAGTCGTTGAGAAAGTAGCAAAATAAAAAATAAATAATAATAATAAAGAAAATAAAAAATAAAAAGTGCTCCTAAGGGGGCCACACGCGAAGCCAAGGCCATAGTCGCAGCCAAAGTCAAGGCCACAACTCCTAAAAGCAGCCCTAAGGTGACAAAGTCGCACTTAACGAAAGTCTATGTTTCTTTTGATCCAATTATCACTTATTTCAGAATTTATATATTTTTTATGATTTCTGAGTAAACCAATATGGGATCAATCTAACTTGATTTTTCAGAGAAGTTACGATTCAGGCCAGGGCAGGTTGATAAGCCTTCACCAGGCCCCTGGGCTGCCGTTTATAAATTTTGTACATGGACAGTCATGTGGGCTTCACATGGCCCGACCCCAGGCCCATATTCGCGAAAATTCAACAAGGAGCGCCGATGTGGATGAGTCACTTGTGGACATGTGGCATTGGGATTTTACGTGGTGCTGCTGATTGTGCAAAGTCCACCGGAACTAAAGGGGGTACACGGCTATGATTTAATCATAGCCATTGAACCCCAAGGTGTGGAGTTGACGGTCCATTGGCAGAAATGACTTCTTCCTGTTGCCGCCGTCTCCATCAGCAGAGACGTCATTCTAGTGATGAGGGGATGGATTTCTGCCAATTCATTACCAGAGACTGCAGTGTAAAGGTCCCATATCGGTCAGGAAGGTCTTTGGATTGTTCCTGACCTATAGAAACAGTTTTAGCTTGCCAAAAATGTCATCTTTGTCTCCAAATTTGAATCCATCTTTTTGAAATAAAATTTTGGGGGAAGATCCTCGTTCTCTTGCCCTTTCTCTTGATTCTCTCAACCAACGGGTGTGACAGGCCCGTGACCGGAAGGAAGAACAATAGGAGAGGGTTAGAAGAGAAGAGAAAGTGAAATGCCTACCTGAAGGATGACGCGGACAGAGTGGGGTCAGGAGCCGTCGGTGACCTCCACCTACTGTAGAAATTTGGTAAGTACATAGTTAAATTTTACATACGATTATATAGTATAAATAAGGATTGAGGAATCATCCTCAATCCATTTCCTCGAAATCAAAATGATTTGATTTCGAGCAAGGATAAAAATCTAAAAAGAGCCTTTAAGGCATTTCAACAAGCATCAGTAGTGCAAAGACTTAAAATGATTTTTAACCACTCTTTTGAAATAATTTTGAACCAATTAAGACTCTCTAAAAATACTTAGTAAAATATATGAAGTAATACTTCATATTCCACATAACTTCTCGATAAAAATACATTGAAAATCGATTTTGATCATTATAAAAATACCTATAAATCCGTTTTCTTCTTCTAGGCATTTTATCAAACACTCATGTACAAGATTTGATTTTCAAAATTCTCCTATAAATTTAATTATATATTTTTTTAAAAAATCAATAATCACTAATATACCTCCACTACCGATATATAAAATTTGAGGTCTAAATAAAATTTTTATATGGAACTTCCTTTATAAAATCATTTATAAATTCTTTCTTTTTCTCCCTTAGACATTACGACGAACTCTTAGTGGTGTTTGTTTATCACTATTGTGGAAAGTTCCTTCAACATATATTAAAGCTCAACTTAATCTTCTTCTCAAAATTCACCACACTTACTTATTTTGAATGCAAATAAAAATAATCATTGAATTCCCTAGTAGTATTATCCTTCTAAGATCCTTCCTCTATACTCTCCTGATAGGTCCAAATTTAGGGGTTTCATGTCTTTGTTTTGATTCAGACTTAGCCAACAATATTTATGAAATTTTTTGGCTTAAATACTCTATAATTAATATAGGGCAAGTAAGGGGTTGATCCACAGAGAGGCAGAAATTTAATTTTAGAATTTTTTCTCAAGCTTGGGATGATGAAAATGATTTTAAATGTGAAAAATACAATTTTTGGGATTTTTCTAGATTTTTAGGTAATTTTCCTAATTCCCTATGATTTAAGTTAAGCCAAAATACAAGGATAAACACAAAATCATTTTTGTAAACTAATTTTTCTATTTTCTCTTAGCAAATTAATCGGAAAAAAATATTTTTAGAATTTTCTAGAATTAATTTACATTAATAAAAAACAACTATAAATATTAAAAATGAGATATAGAGATTTTCAAAGAATTTTTTAGGTGTTAAAATGACTTTAAATAGATTATATGAATTTTCTAGATTTTTTCCTAATTTTTTTGGATTTTTTTCAATGCAGAAAATAATTTTTCTGATTTTTTTTCTATTTTTAATAATTTTTAAATACTAAAAATATGGTGTTAACTACTCCAGCGATCGCCGAAGCGGCGGCAACGGCGGTGGCGGTGGGGCGGCTGCGGCGGCGGCAGCAGCAGCGGAGTGGCGGTGGTGGAAGCGAAGTGGCGGCGCCGGCGGCAGGCCAGATGGGCCGGTGGGCCTGGTGTGGGCTGTATAGGGCTGGCCTTAATGGGTCAGCCCACTAAGGTTAGCCCAATTTGGCTAAGTGAAGACTTAGCCAAATTGGGCTTAAGCCATATTGGGCTTAACCCAATGGTCAGGACTTAGCCGATTTGGCTAAGTCCTGCACAGGGCTACCCTGTGCCCTGTGGTCATGTGCGCTGGCTGCGCGCGGACCGGCAGGCAGAGGGCTGTCCCTGCTGCACAGGCACCGCACGGCATTGCACGATGGCGGCTAGAAGACAGAAAATTTGAGTTTTGAAATGATAAAAAGTGATATCTTAATGCAATTTTTTTGGGGTTCGAATTAGGGCAGGCTTGAGGATCTAGAGAGATATAGGGAGATGTTTTGGAGGGAGAAAAAAATGTTTTTAAAGAGATAAAATGTTGAAATGAGAGGATAGAGAGAGAAAATGTAGAGATGGTGTAGGGAGAGTTTGAGAGGGAATTTGAAGGTGTAGATGAAGGAGATTTTTTATGGAATTTTTAGGGGGTAAACTATGGATATGGATTAAGGTCTAGAGATAGAAATAACATATTCTAGAGAGATAAAGTGCCGAAATGAGGAGATAGAGAGAGAAAATGAAGAGAGAGTGTAGAAGGAGTTTGAGATAGAATTTGGATGTGCAAATGAAGAAGATTTTTTATGAAATTTTTAGGGGAGTAACTATGGATATAGATGAAGGTCTAGTGAGAGGAAAAACCTATTTTAGAGAGAGAAAGTTGAGGAAATGAGTGTTTAGAGTAGGAGAGTGATGGATTTTAAGGGTAAATGGATGGGAAGTGATGGAGAAAGTAGAAATCTAAGATCCTAAAGCCTCAATGCAAGTTTACTGAACCCTCAATGCTTCCTCTCAAGTATGGATCCTTATATTTTGCTAGGATTAGGCATTTTTCAATGCAAACAAGAGACGAGATTAAGAGAAAACTTCAATAAACTCACATTAAGAAGATTGAACCTGGATTCTGAAAAATGCCTTGTCCTGCTGGCCATCCACTTGCTAGAGCACGTCCTGAATGAGGGAAAATGAGGGAGAAAAATTCTATTTATGCATTGGGGAGAATTACTAAAATACCCCTTTGGGCATTATCTATTCTCTTTTCTTGCCATTTTGCCTCTTTTTTCTCCATTGATTGAGAGCTTTGCCTCGTAATTTCCAGTTTGTTTCTTTTGTAAGGTGTTTGAAGGCCCAATGGATAGGTCAGGTCGTGGCCCAAGACCTTCTGATCTCTCCTTTAAAAGCCTTCAACACCGTTTCATCATTTGCAGCCCATTTTGATAATCACTAAGCTCCCAAAAATCCTCCAATTTCCAAAGAATTGTATCTTCTAATTCCTGTAAATTTCTTCACATTTAGAACTATAAAATACTCATCAGCAATCAAACTGATTGACTTCATAGAAGTCAATGAAGTTAGTGAAAAATAATCATAATGTGCAAAAGTTGGAATTTCTAGCTAATGCATAAATATTTGGTTAATTCAAATAATAACATGATAAATTATAAATTAATAATACTAAAAACATCTAAAATATATGAAACTATATGTTCATTTATCATGTCATCATCTCCCAACTCATTAGTAATTCTACCTCAAAGAACAAATCCCTGTGGATACAACCTTACTCTGCCCTATACATTTCTGAGTAAGTACAAATACGATTTTTATTTCTCCATTTTACAAATTAAACATTTATTTAATTGAGGTAAAAACAATACAATGATGAAATTAACACCCCATTTTTTCTTTCTCAGTGATCAATCATCCTCATCACCTGTGTATGAGTAGATAGTACTGTTTTGTCTAACTCTTTTGATGACATTATATATGTCTGATGAATCGGGATGTTTAAGATGGGTGTTTAAAAATAATTGATCACTCTAGTATGATCTCATCATTACACAACTCATGTACTTCATTATAAACGTCACACATGAATAATAATAAATACGATTTTTATCATTGAATTTTAACCAGACCTGGATGTGACATCAACTTGAAAACCAAATCCATCATGATGTCCAAGGAAGAAACATTCACTGGTTATTTTAAGTAGGTCTTAGTTTAATTTCATATTCAATTGAGTTTTTAAACAAAAAACCCAATTATTTAGGTATATAATTAGACACCTAAAGAATTTTGTGAGTTTGATCCTCTCTACCTGTTTACATTTATAGTAAATGATTCCAATATATTGACGACCCTTTATTAACTTTTTAATCAATTAATTATATCTAAATATAAAGGAATAATATCATATCAATTTTAAGCCAGCTGATAAGTTTAATAGCCAACACAAGATGCCAAGCTAAAAAGTATGGAACAAAAGGCACAATGAATTTAATAATCCCTTTCGTGGGAATTATTTTTCAGTATTTACCACCTAAATGTAATCCCAGACTTTACCGAGACTCCAATAATGACTTTGTGAGTGGTCAATTGCGAAAACCTTATTGTTCATTCTAGTTGGGACAATTGCATTAGAATATCATTAAAAACACATTTTTAAAATGTTCTATTACTTTGGAAAAGAACTTTGTTGCATATTCATTTTAGAGTATGTTTGTACTTATTCTTAGAGCAAACAATCCCATATTGATCACATTACAATCATAAACTTATTGTTGCATTTGGGCTATGGTCTTTTGGAGCCCCCAAGTTAGGGACTCTTATATCTTAGTCAGAAGATCTGTGAGCTTTTGTTGATGTCTTAGTTCTAAGGAGCACTTACACAATAGTGAATAATGAATGATTTGTATCAAGGTATTTTAACTAGATGTAGAATTTGCGATCAAATGACAGTTTATATGATAAAAGTAATGGGGCACTAATTTTCTCAGAGGGCAATGGGGCAGTGACCTGTCAAACTCACTTCTATACAGAGGGCATTAAATTTTAAATTTCTAGGGACAGCCGACCAATGCAAGACAAGGAGGAAATGAAATAAGAAGAAATCAGGGAAGGAGGTGGTATTGTTTGTTAATATTTCCAAATACATTGTAAAGTTTCCCTCCTCTCTCTCTCTCTCTCGCTACTCATTTTCAAGATGTCAATGGTAGAGGTTGGCAGCAAGGCAAGGTTTTCACACAATTCATATAGATATATATGGTTTAAGATTGATTACTGGATATGTCCTCTTGAAGAAGCAAAATGCCTTGATTTCGGCAAACTTTTTCTACAGAATTGAACTCCTAGATCTATAACATCCCCAAATTTTATCTTCAACGTCTAAATAAAGATACAGAAGTATCACTCGCTTTTTTATTATGTAATGATCAAAATAAAAAATTGCTTCCAAAATTCAAAATCAAATTCTTGATTCTGGAATATAATTATTGTTAATGAATGATGATTATCCTCCTACTTCATCTTTCGCCATGCCATCATCCTTTTATATTTCTTACTTTTTTCCTAAATTTAAATCAAGAAACCAATCACCATCCCTAAATAGTGGTTGCCCGTCTGGTATTCGTCCGATATCCAATATCAGACAACCAATAACAGATATCTGGTAGAAATCAGGCCAGTTTCTGCTATTGGATATTGGAGATCAGAAGATTGAACATCGAAATTAGTACCAAAAAACTATATCTAGATAAAGATATCCAATATCCGGATATCAGTTTACGGTGGCATAAATACATATATATGTGGCCTATAAATTGTTAAAAAATCATGTGTTTTACCAGATGCCAAACCTATTAGTTAATTGAGCTACTAACGTGCTCCATTGTGATTAGACAGGAGCGATCCTTCATAAGTTCTTCGCAGTATCTTCTTGCGAGTTCATTTCATTTGTTTCTCTCTTCATCACCGTTTTTTTTATGACAAAGGGTATACACGATTACCGTCACCATCATTATTTACACCACTTCCATGTCATAAGGCTATTCAAATGTTGATGAAACCGAAGTATGATCAGTAGGTTTTTAATGTCATTTTGCTGTTGTGGTCGGCAATTACAAGTGGCTGGTAATGTAATTTTACACTTTGATCAATCAACTCCGCTGGTTCCTGGAGGAAGATTCAACGGTGTTCTTAACCTGCTCCATGAGCACACGCTTGGACGCCTCCGCTGCGTAGCAGGTTTCAAAATAATAAGACTCAGCCTAGATACGAATCTTAAATTATATATGAGTTATGAGAAATATACCCTTTACAGTAAGGTCCTGAAGGGTACGGTTCGTCTTGACTGCAAATCTCTGAAATGCTTGGCTGAAATCAAAATTAAGTGTTATCAAATTGAAATTCTTTATTTCATTATACAAGAAATTTGCTGTTTCAGTTTGGATGAAATGTAGATTCCCAACGTCCATGGTAACACTAAAACTTGTTGGCCATGGATAGCGAGGGAACTGATTATTGATCTGACTTCGGATTTTGAATTGCCCATTTGGAAAGGATAAAAATCCATGGACCCAATGATAATCTTCCGAAGTTTAACGACAAAAACGATATTTTAAGAGTGAAAATGTGTTCGATCAGCCCCTTAGATGTATTGAACTTTGCGGTCTTCTTCGCAATCAGTACAGGTCTATGGAGTCATCATTCGATAATTGATTATGAGAAATATATAATATCATTCAGTATTGAGATCAAGAAAACATGATGGGTAGATTGATTTTTTTCTTGGCAGCTCAGTCCCTTAGATGTTCAAAAATTTCGCGATCATGCTCGCAAACATCATTACAGGTCTGTAGGATCATCATCGCTAGCGTTGGTTAAAATTACGTAATGAAGTACTATCGAATAATTTATGTAGCGGCAGAATATGAGAAAAAGGGAGAAAATTGCACCCAAGTTCTAGATATGCAGCTACAACGATTAATTTTGCTTCAAGGGAACGAGTCTATTGGAAACTGATAATTCACAAAGACTAGATGATGAAGCATAACATAATTCCATTTAAAAGATGTATTTCAACTTGATCTCTAAGATTTCTGAATCCTGCAGATGAATGCATCATCCTGAATGTGATGTGCAGATGACTAACGCAATATTCAGTAATCTGATTATCGCTTCAAGGGAACGAATCGAAACGGGAATAAAATTTACCCGTCGACCAGATTAAGAAGCTTTCTGTACATCAGCACCAAAATCGCCCTTTCAACAAAAAAAACCCTAACATTGATAGCGATGATTTTATTAGAGATTCAACAAAAAAAGCACCTACCCATCAGAAGCACGAAGGAACGATATTGGATCGCGAAGCAGAAATCATACGGCAAACAAAGAAAAAACAAAGAAATCGAGAGAACCAATTATGAAAATCGCTAGAGAGATACGGACTTATTGGCGAGACCCTCGACTACAAGCTCGTTGACGACGTAGGAAATGGCTCTACCGAAGAGATTCCCGCCAGCTCCCATTGCGACGGCCCTGCCCTAAAATTGGGGAAGAACAATCTAGAAGATCGACAACGGCGTGTTCTTCAAGAATTATTACAGGGCAGGAGAGGATTGTCTTGAATATTTATAGTAACGTGAGGATCGATCCAACGGCTCACCTGGCCTGCCGAAAATCGACGGCTTAGATTCATCCTCCGTAGGACCGGATCTACTCCGGTTTTTATCAGGACGGATGACGCTGATGACCTGTGACGGATGCCGGATGACGTTTAATGCTGATGACGAATGATGTTGACGAGTGCTGATGGATCATAGATGACGGATGGCGTTGATGACTGCTGATGGATGACACTGATGACTAATGACGGATGACGCTGATGAGTGATGATGGATGACATTGAAGATGGAGGTTTGATGGATGAAGGATGATGGATGATGGATGCTGCTGAAGATGGATGACTGATGACACTACTGATGATGGATGATGGATGATGGATGCTGCTGAAGATGGATGACTGATGACACTACTGATGATGGATGACATTGATGATGGAGGTTTGATGGATGATAGATGATGGATGATGGATGATGGATGAAGCTGAAGATGGATGACTGATGACACTACTGATGATGGATGACATTGATGATGGAAGTTTGATGTATGAAGGATGATGGATGATGTTGATAATGGATGATGGATGCCGCTGAAGATGGATGACTGATGACACTGATGATGGATGGCATTGATGAATGATACAGTTGATACGTTGATGATTGCTGATGATGGATGCTGCTAATGTATTGATAATGTTATTGATGACGGATGACAGTGATGATGACATATGGTGTTGATGAAGATGGATGACGTTGATGATGGCCAACAATGGAAGGGGTTGTTGTGACGGATCACAAATGGCAAAGATGATTATGGATGATGGATGTCTGATGAGGGATGACAGCTTTTGGATGTGAGGACAACGAGGGATGTTAAATTTGGATGAACAAGGGGGATGGAATGACTTATCTGTTCAGTCAGCAATTACATTAGAAGATGTGGATGGAGAGGAATGACTCGGAGGAGCTTAGACAGAATGGATGACTGATTGGGCCGAGGACGTTATAAAACTATAATGTATCACTATTAGGGAATCATAGGTCTATGTCTCAGTTTTAGGAAAAAACTAAACCTACTCTTAAAGTCGCATCCGAGCTTTGTAAAGTTTGGTCTGGTGTAGATTTGGTGTAGTCTTGGTTCATCCAGGTCTAGTGGTCAATGTCAAAGTAAATAAGATAAATTAAGTGTTGACATTAGAAGATACAATTATATGTTTGGTCACGGAATTGATGCAATATTATTTTGATATGATATTCCAATACGAGGCATAGTATATTATAAAATCTAGTAAGTCCGTGGCAAAAAACATAAAAGTTCAATTCCGAGGGTTGCCCCTGGTAATTGTCCCCCCTGGCTTTCCCTAAGTACTAACACCCAATGGGCAGGATGTAAGGCATGAAAGCCATGACGGATGGCAGATAACAGTAAGAGACGAAATAGATGGTGTACCGAAGCTACAGGTAAGGTTCATGGACGAACAAAATATTTTTCGTCTCAGGATGAAAAACATTCTATCCATGGCCTCAAAAATTTGATGAGACAGAAAAATTTATGTATGATAGAAGGACAAGACATTTTTTCCATTATAAGATGAAAAAAACCTTGCCGTCTGCGAGCTTTGGATGGCAGACGGAATGATTGTGTTGTGTCTCCATGATCCAGAATATTTATCATTTTCTGTTCTCGGCGTCGGATAATTGGCATGACAGGTGCCAGTTTCCCAACGAGGTGGGCTGGCCCCAGACTGGTTGGTTTCAGACAGGAAGGTTCCTGGACGGGACAGTTTCAAGAAAATTAAAAAATGGGAGGTGGGACAGGACGAGAACTTTTTCAAACCATCCAACCGAGCCTAGAGCTACTGGACATGGACAGATGACTATCTTGGACGGACAGAACGAGATTGAACGGACTTCCATTCAGTTATCCATCTAGGGCTTTTTTGTTCGCAAGATTCATCATTCTTCTAGGTTTCGTCATCGTCACAAGTCCGTCATCAGTCCCGTTCCGTCATTCATCTGTTACAGAAAATGGAACGAATAACAGACGTGTGGATGACAGAATAGAACCTTTTATAAACATATTACTAGAAAGTAGAAATTTATGATTCAGGCTAAATCCCCATTCGAAAATCAAAATCACAAATACGTCAATCCTAAATCCAAAATCCCTCATTCTACTGCAGATCGTCGTCGTCGCTCGTCTCTGACCCAACTTCTTCTCCGCAGCATCTCTACTCAGCTTCTTATGTGACGTGGACATCCTTCTTCTCCACAATGGACATCAGTTAAGAAGAATAATTCTATCATCATCATATTGATATGGGAAATGCAATCAGAATACGGAACTTTAATTCAGCGAGAAATATCTTATATTTTCTCAAAAAAATAAGTTATGTGATTTCTAAAATGTTTACCGTCATGACTAAAAGTTTAACGACAGTATTAATCTTTGCTCACAATTATTTTGACACTATTCTCAAACTCGGGAACTAATTACGTTTGGAAGAAAAACAGGTTGAGATTTTCAAGAGTGTAATAGATGACGTTGTCCTTAAGCTTCTAGCTCGGGGGTTGATACTGTCAAATTAGATTAGTAAAACAATGGTTTTATACTTAATGTTACCTCATATTTTTAGATTTGCACTAGCATTATTCACCATTTAAGGATAAAATGAGAAATTTATGATTTATCTTCCTAAGCTCTATTTTTATTTTTTTATAGATTTTTGAGACTAACCCCACTTGACTCTAAAGAGTCAAGTGGATTTCTCACATCTTCTTGGAGTTTTATTTGATAGACAAGACTTAGGTAAATATAATGGTGAATTTGAGATACAAATGGGAGGAAATTAGAAATCAAATGGAGAATGAGAGGAGGCCCAATACACAAGAAGCCCATTCTAGAAGTCCATTCAAACCTCCTTGAATATCAGGTCAACCAAAGGCAAGAATTGTGGAACTAACCCACAATTTGAATTTGAATTGTATGTTTTCAAATCTGAGGAGGGCATGTGGGTCCAGGCTGGAAATTAAGAAATTATAGCCCTCCAATACCTTGGAATTAAATCCAATGGCTGGAAGAGTTAGGCCACTTCTATTTATTCTCTTCTCCCCTCTCTTTTTATCTTATCTTGGATTTCTGCTCCCAACTTCTTTGTATCTTATCTTTGATCCATTCTTGTTTTACAAGAGTGTTGGAGAGAGAGTTCAAGGGTGATCAAGATTCTTGGAGAAACAACATCACTTGGCCCTTGGGGGAAGTGACAACAAGGTGCGTGTGATCTCCTAAATGTTTGACTTTTAATTTTCCCACCATTTTTCTAGATAAACATTCTAAAAAATAGCTTATACTTCAAGCTTTCCAACACATCAATGCTATAAAAAAATTCCTCCTGTAGTAGAAGATACAACGATTTTCGTCCACTACTCATTTCTACCGCAATTTCACCGCGGGAAATGCCAGCTAAGGTTCTATTTATCTTTAAAGTTTTTCTTGCCCTATAAAAATTCGTAAAAATCATAATACATTACTAAATGTTATAATAAACAATATAAATACTTATTTTATCTATTTAACTAGTTTTCTATCATTTGGTTGATTTTCTCTTTACAAAGTAGTTAAAAATCCAAAAAAAATAAAATCACCAAAGAAATTTATTTCAAAATATATTTGAATTAGAATTTACTCTCTCATTACCTGCTCCTTGAGGATTCGACCCTTACTTACCCTATTATATGTAAGAGAAATTGTATACATATTGTTGTATAAATCAGAGCCTTAAACGACTTATTTAACCCAAATTCTGGTTTATCAGGGGTAAATTTTGCTTTCTTACTCATTTCTACTATTAGTTTATTTTGAACTTATAAGTATTAGCTTTTGCCGATATTCAAGAGTAAGACTATTTTCTGTGTCTTGATAATCCTTGCATCTATAATGCACATGTTTGTATTGACTGATTTTCACTTAAATATAATAACTTTTTCTATTTAGCATTTGAGTTCTAATTTATTATATCTTACATTCAAATTCTTCAGTTGCCCAGTCCAGTTGAATCTAGTCGTGATATGGCACTGTTTTTTGCTAATTTAAATGTGTTAAGTATTTCTCTTCATCATATTTATCATCAATTTCATGATCTAAGCCATAGTATAACAATTTCATGAAACGTCAGTTGATCCACCACGATGTCTGACTATCCTTAAGCTCTTATGGCATTAGAGCATGTTGAAGATTGTTTTTCCATAGCATACTTCATTACCCGAACTTTTCATGTTGAGAGGAATTTTCTTGAATATTTTCCATGTTCTTCTAATCCATTCTGCACAACCTAGGGCAGTATATATCTTGTTGATATAATGTTTTGTTGTAGCTTTTAATGTGAGTTTGCGCAGATGCCATAATCGATGAAGCGACTATTGTAGAGAGTTTTTTTGGGGTGTTTGACTTGCTATCTTTTCCCTTGGCTCCATACCAATCATTAAAGTGTCATACAGTCATTTTCTCTGCCATTTTGCATTTTTCTTTTGGCGTCCATTCGGGGTGACGATGTTGTGTTGAGTGGATCATCGTAACATACTGAAATGGTGACCCTCTCCATTATACATTAACCTTCTCTTAACGAATTGTGAGCGTAATTATTCATTTTTTTAGATACAAAGTTGAACGTAATTCACTGATAGCTCACACCATCTCAACCCGTTGATGATGTCATCGGCGCCGCCTGCCAACTTCGTCGACCGTGGGGTGAAATCATGCTCGTTATCGCATTTTGATTTTTGTCGTCTTCTTAGTCGTATTTTGTGATTTTTGCACTCGTCATTTTGTTTTCATCGCATTGCGACGCGTCCCGTACCTCTGTTTTCGTTGTCATGGGGAGGGGCCCTAGTCCTTTCCCCTTTTCTTTCTATGTTTTCATTTTTCTTTTATTTTGTAATGGGGGAGCCCATTATATAAGGGCCCCACCTAATGGACCCTATTCCCCTTTGTTGACCCATTTAGGGGTTCATTTGACCTCCCCCTTTATAAGGGGATAAGGGGGGGGGGGGGTGCCTAAGACTCAGACCAGGAATTTTCAAGAAGTGTTTTGTTCAACAGATTCTTGGTCTCACCCCTTCGTTCAGAGAAGAAATATCAGAAAGGGAGGGGAGAAGAGGAAGATCGAGAAGGGATAGGAGGAGATCTTACCTGCTTGCAGGTTATTCTGCTTCCTAGTCGCAGGGGATGTGCTGGCTCCTCACTGGGCAAAATTTGAGCCCCAATTTGATGAACGGTTGTCACAAGAACAAGGAGTTTCCTCAGGCCTGGCTCAAATTCCTATTGTCACCGTACATCGGCGGCGGCCAATCTGAGCAAGCGTCATGCCTAGCAGCACGATTGATCAGCCTCCTTGACTCGTCAAGGTCAAAAGGGTGTCGTGAAATCAGCCGACGTCCTCGCGCTTGGTGGCCAAGCCGTTGAACCGCGATCGACGACCTCAAAGGCTGTCAAGGAATTGTGGGGCCGGGGAATTGAGTCCTTCTAGGACTTTGATCGGCCGAACGAAAGGACACGACGGAATTGAATCTTTCCCACGCTGCGGATCACACAGAATCTTGACTGGTAGAGGAAGAGAGAAAGAAATTGTCACTACCGTTGACGCTCACCGTGATGTTATGTGCTGGAGTCCTTCGACCCAGCCCCTCGATGGATATTATGTGGCTGTCAAGCCAATCACACTACCATATTTATTTAAGTCCATTGAATAAAACATTTACATTCATTATTATTTCGTGTGATGTTTATAATGAAGTCCATGAATACGTGCAATGACTTAGTGAATTATGATGAGATCATAATACGGTGATCACTAGTTTTTAAACATGTATTCTAAATATTCCTATTCGATGGATAGTCGAGACAGACATCGAATTAGCCGAATAGAATAACACTAGCTGATCATACTTATTTGATAAGTATAGCAGATCTTGTGGCTATTAGTGTGGCGACACTAAGGATAGATAGTGGGTGCTCTTTGGAGAAAGAGTTCACTGAATTGATCCGTATGAACCAACCTGATTGGTTGGTTCAAGTTACGGTTGTATAAGTGATCCACTGACCTGAGACACCAAGGACATCTTGTGAGTGGACGACTACATTTTGACTATGACTTATGAGCCTCTAATCATGGGATTCAAATAAGTTATAGATCGGATGTGGTAAGAAGCTTACGGAGATGATTGAGTGGTCAAGATGGGATCATCCGCCCTCGGTATAAGAGGAGATTGACTCGAGGAAGACGATGCAGAAAAATCCCCGGCCAGGGTAGTGAGGATATTGAAGAAGGCATTCTCCAATGATCCCCGTTACACATCGGTACTAATTGAATGACGGATTAGGGTTTTACGATAAACCATACTCTAAGTCATTCGAGAGTCTTGTGCGGATGATGGATTATACATATACAGTAACTGATGATGGTAAAGGTTCCATGAGAGAGTTCGAGACTACTTAGTATCTTCTAGAGCACGAGGTGTAGCTTCGCACCCTTGGGCTGGAAACTTAACCTATCGATTGGGTTAAATCGATCCTTATTTAATTAATCTATATGTTGATATAGTTAATTAATAAGGTTGGTCAATAAATATTATTGGGCCATTAAAGTTATTAACTAGAACGATACATGGGCCTAGAGGGTCACACGCACAAGGTCATAAGGGCATTGGTGGATATATTTTACTTTGGGGGTTTTGAGAAAAACCTTAAGTGAAATATAAAGAGGGAAAAGGGTCTCATTTTGGAGCACCCATGCAATCCTCATTTGATAGCCTCCCCCCTTCTCCACTATCTTCTCCACTCATCCAAGGAAGGGTGTCTTCATGGTGAGGAGATCTTCTAGATTTTCAAGAAGAGTTGAAGAAGAAGACGTGGAGATCCAAGCGCCGAGTGATCACGTGGATACTTCTAGAGGCCAGACGCGTGAACGGCTTCAGAACAATCTCGGAGCGGCAAAGTCAAGGGTGGAACGAGTTCCCCAAAAGGTACTTGAAATGTTTCGTTTTATAGATCAATTGAGAATCGATCGACCATGCTTCTGCATCCATGGAACGTATTTTTCAATGGACGAATCAAAGCATAGAACCCAAACACCCCTTCCCCGGCCTGCCATCACACCGCTACTGCCCGCTACCGAGTTGCCTTTGTGACTAGCGCACTTCCCCAACAGTGATTGCCTCCTGGGTTGTTGAGTTTCGCCTCCCATGAACTCCTGCGCCAGGTGCTTAACCCTGGCCCTCACAGAATTGGACCACCCCATGTCTATTCACACTACCCCAGTCAACCCATTACGATTGTCGCTAACCTTCCCGGGCGTTGTGTGAATCCGGTCGACCTACCACACTACCCCGCCAGCTGTTGTGCTATCGGACGGGTATTCCGCCACGAAGGCGAATCAGCCCATTGCCGCTTGCTCGCCGTAGCTGTCCATTGAGTCAGCGTTGTGCGTCCACCACGAACGCGTCAACTACGACCAGTTGCTGGCTGGAGCCGCACCGCTGCCACTCTCGTCTTCCTCGACTCTGCCCCTTTACCAAGTGCTCTTGCATCCTATAGTCAATCGAGCCACCGTTAGCTCCCCGATGACTTTCTGCCACACCCACTTTGATCGCCGCAACCATCGACGACCCTCTACACGACAAGCCATGCCGACGACGAGGTACACTATCCTCTCCCATCGCTCATTAATTATTCCATGCAGTAAGTGACATAGGACGACTATGGGATGGACGATTTAGGGCGGATGACGAGGCTAGGGGTAGGAATGGGTAAGGGATAAAACAATCCACAGAAATCACGGTCGATTCTCGGACTTAAAACCGATGAAATCTGGTGGTGCAGCTCCGACCCTTATCGAGGGCGGGAGTACTGTCTTCCCCCACCGCGACGATGCCTAAGCACCGAAATCAATACCTCGAATTCACGTCGCGAAGAAACACTCGAGAAAAGGAGAGAAGAAGAGGAAATCCAAGTCTAATTCTGACGGCGGTGGAAACTTCCCGAGAAAATACTGAGCGGAGAACACGTCGACACCACAGGGTTCAGGTATACCTCAGCACCGTAGTGCGTGTAGAGGCTGCAGGTAATTCTGCTCGTGGCGACGGGCGGCGAGATATCGAACGGGCGCCCGGCGTTGTCCGCCCTGGTTGACGTTATGAAGCGGGACGCCCGGTCGGGCGCGACGAACTCGCGCGCGGCGCTGGCGAAGTGCGGAGCGCACGGAGCAGCACGGAGCAGCGCGCGGGCGCGAGTGCGCGGAGTGCGCGGAGGCGGCGGAGCGCATCTGAGCGCGCGAGCGCGGCGCTTGAGGCGCCGCGACGGCGCGCAGCGCCGCGCCGCGCGGCAGACGGAGGCGCACGGCGGCGCAGCGGGGATGGCACGCGGTGGCGTCGCGGCGGCGTGTGACCGCGCGCCGCGCGCGGTGATGACGACGGCGGCGCGGTGGCGGTGGTGGCGGCGGCGACGACGGTGATGACGCATGACGACGGCGACGCACGGGAAGGTTAGGGCAAGATGAGGGTAGGGCAATCCTCCAAGAAGAGTTAGAAAGAAAACTCAATTCTTGAATTATGATTGCCTAATGAGTTCTTGAAACAAATGACCTTATATAGGCCTTGGAGGAAAGAGAAAATAACTAGAAAATAAGACGGCGAAAACGCAGATCACGTCACGCCAAAGGGCAGTTGTGGATCTGCCTTTGGCGTCGTGTCATGACGCCGCGTGGAGACGTGCGGGTGGTGACGCGGGACGACGGTTGTGGCGTGTTGACTTCTTCGTTGACTCGCTGACCGAGGTGGGTTGACTTCTGTTGACTTCATCTTTGGATCCGTAATGTCCGTGTTGACCCGGCTGCTGCGTGACGTGTCCTGTGCTGATGCATTGGCGCCTCGCCATCAATTCCCGGTGCGAAGAACTCGACTACGAGTAAGCATTGAGCTCCGTGGCCTGACCAAGTCTGGGCGCAGCGAGCCAAGTCGCCCTCCGTGATCCACGTGTCCTCCATCGACGCTTTGCCCCGCCAACGAACAAGAAACTTCCGCACCATTCCACCTTTGGTGACGGTGATTACTTCGCCCAGTATTTCTCGATGATTTCATGCTAGTCGAAGGTAGAGACGGGGAGTGGACAAGTCAAACTCGCTCACCAGAAAGTCCGCGGGTAGAACATGGCTATCGACGAAGGAGGTGGGGCTTTAAAGGCAACTAAATCTGAGATATTGAAAGTAGTGCTTATTCCCCACGAAGAGGGTATGTCAACGGCATAGGCATTTTCCCCAACTCGCTTGAGGATCGGAAACGCCCGGCACTCACGAGCATGAAGCTTAGTAGCCCGCTTGGAAGAAAATCTCTGGCCTAATCCGCACCATCACCATATCACCTTCTTTAAATTCACGAAACGACGGTGCAAATCTGCGGATTGTTTATATGAGGCATTACTATGGGTGATGCGTCACGGATTTCTCATGCAGACTTCTAATATGATGCGCAAATTCATGACCGTCATCCGAGACTCTAGCATGCGGTAACATTGGTATGAGGTCGGTAGGGTGCGTGGAAGGTGACCATGCACTATTTCAAATGGACTCATACCGTAGTAATGCGTTGACTGATGCGTTATAAGCAAATTCGCACGCGAATGACAGAATCCCAAGACTTGAGGTTGTCTCCTACCAATGATCGTAATAGGTTGCCGAGGCTCTATTAACGACCTCGGTCTGTCCATCAGTTTGGGGTGGAAAGTCAGAGAGAATTTAAGCTTTGTTCCCAAAAGATGCCAAAGAGTCTTCCAAAAGTAGCTAGTGAATCGGACATCTCTGTCTGACACTATGCTCTTTGGAAGTCCATGGAGACGAACTACTTCATTGAAAAACAATTGAGCAACATGAGAAGCATCAGACGTTTTAAAACAAGGAATAAAATGAGCCATTTTGAGAAACGATCCACAACCACCATGATGGAATCATGGCGCTTGTTCGCCCTTGGAAGCCCTAGCACAAAGTCGATGCTCACATCCTCCCACGGTTTTGAGGAACTGGTAATGGAGTGTAGAGCCCAGTATTCTGCTTGACCTGTTTGGCGAGAGCACACACGACACTGGGACACTATATTAGCTACGCCTCGCAAGGGAGGGCCAGAGAATCGATGCTCAACCATTGCGATGGTTTTGTCTCTCCCAAAATGACCACTAAGGCCTCCAGCATGTGTTTCCCATACGAGAAAGTCCCTAAGAGAGGAGCGTGGGATGCAAAGGCGTCGATCATAAAATAAGAATCCGGTTTCTAAGAGATAGTCTTGGTTAGCAGAATTCGGTTCTTGCCTAAAGTCAGCAAAATGGGAGCAAAATCAGGGCAATCAGGGTACAGGTCCTTCATGTGATCAAATCCAATAACCTCAACCTTCATAACATTCAGCAAATGGACCCTTCGACTCAAAGCATCCGCGACTGGTTCTCTACACCCTCTTGTGTTTGAGGACAAAGGTATATGATTGAATAAACTCAACCCATTTAATGTGCCGCGAATTTAACTTCTGCTGGGAATGGAGATACTTAAGGGCTTCGTGATCAGAGTAGAGGACAAATTCTTTGGAGAGTAGGTAATGACGCCAATAACGTAAAGATTGGACGATCGCATAAAATTCTTTGTCATAGGTAGAATATTTGAGCTTAGCATCATTTAACTTTTCACTAAAGAAGGCGATGGGATGATTCTCCTGACTCAGGACCCCACCAATTCCTAATCCCAAAGCATCACAAGCAACCTCAAATACTTTATCAAAATCAGGTAGTCAAGAATTGGGGCTTGAGTCATTCTACGTTTGATCTCCTCAAAGGATCTTTGAGCTTCTATAGTCCATTCAAAATGAGTTCCCTTAAGACATTCAGTCAAGGGTGCCATGATGGTGCTAAAGTTGGATATGAAGCGACGATAGAATGTTGCTAGACCATGAAAACTACGAACATCATGCACACTTCTAGGTGTTGGCCACGGGTGATGGCATCAATTTTGGCCGGATCGACGGATACACCTTGACCAGAGAGGATGAAACCTAAGAAAGAAACATGACTAACAAGGAAAGAACATTTTTTGGGTGAGCGACAACTGCTCGGTTTTTAAGACTTCACAAACTAAACGAATGTGTTGGAGATGATCTGGTGTGGATCTGCTATAGATAAGGATATCATCAAAATAAACAACCACAAAATTTCCTATGAACGGTCTGAGTATGTGGTTCATCAATCGCTGAAAAGTGCTAGGTGCATTGGACAACCCAAAGGGCATAACCTTCCACTCATAAAGTCCATCTTTGATCTTAAAGGTTGTTTTCCATTCGCCTCCGGTCGGATACGAACTTGGTGATAACCGCTCTTAAGATCAATTTTGGAGAAAACTGTCGAACCTGCCATCATATCAAACATATCGTCGATGCGAGGAATGGGAAATCTATACTTGACAGTAATCTTGTTGATGGCTCTACTATCGATGCACATGCGCCAACTCCCGTCCTTTTTGGGAGCTAGTAGTGCAGGGACGGCACAAGGACTGAGGCTCTCTTGAATGAATCCCTTGTCCAAGAGGTCTTGGACTTGACGTTGGAGTTCCTTGTACTGCGTGGGATCCATACGGTAGTGGGGAAGGTTGGGTAACGATGACCCCGGAACAAAGTCAATAGTGTGCTGAATATCGCGCATTGGAGGTAAGTCATTGGGTAAATCATTGGGGAAAACACTAGCGAACTCCTCAAGAAGCTGAGAGACCTCATGGGGTGGAGTAGAGGAGTCCTCGGGGGAGTGATCAGGAATCATGGCTAAACACATAGTCATTTCACTATCAAGCTCTTTTTGAAATTGGGATCCACTAATAACACACAAGCCTATGGAAGTAGATTTAGACGGCCCTTTATGGTTATGAGTGTAGGGATGCCATGTGAATTTCTTGCCCTGATGGATGAAAGAACAAGTATTACTCCGACCATAGAGGTGTACATCGTTATCATACAGCCAAGGGCGGCCGAGGATAATGCTGCCCACCTTCATGGGTAGAACATCGCATAAAATCTCATCTTCATAGGATTGGACCTTCAAGGGGAGACGGCATTGGTTTTTCACAGGGATAGAGGTAGCATCAATCCACGAAACATAGTAGGGGTGAGGGTGATCAATCAACGGTAGTCCCAAACGCTGAAGTCATAACGCCGGAGACGACGTTAATACAGCTACCACTATCTACAATCGCCTTACACATCTTATCACCAATTTTGAAATACGTAAAATATGGACGCCCTCAATGCAGGGTTGTCGAGTAGGTTGAGTAAGATTGCAACGGACAATTCCTCTAACTGATGTAGATGGGTCATGACGAGGAAGAGATGGGGGGCAATCTGTGATGCCAATAAAGCTCACTAATCCATCATCAAGCACAAAATCATCAACAACATGGCTCTCTACTCTATATTCCTCTTCCTCTAGGGATGGCTCATCTAAGGTAGGCTCGCCAAGGGTTCCTGTCCAATGTGCAAGGCTCGAGAGGGGCATTGGGAAGCTCTATGACCTCGACCTTGGCATTTAAAACAAGTCAAGCCAGAAGGACCGAGTTGTGAAGAGTTGGATTGAGGAGGGGCCCTTGCGGTGGACTCGAGGGACGGTGAGCTACGAGTTGTCGGGGTAGGAAATGATTGAGTCGGAGCGGCGGGACGGTGTTCGGATGGAGTGCGGTAGGGTAGGAGCCCGAGGAGATGGAAGTGGCGGAGCTGAGAGAGGTGGTAGTGGTGGTGCTGGAAGAGCTAAGGGAGGTTGACGCTGGATTGCACGGTTGGCATAAGGAGTAGATAAAGGGGGCCGATCGGTGAGAGCAGGGCGATGATACACAGGAGAATGATGTAAGTTCTGACACAGCTCTAGGTCTTCTACGATCTGGTAGGCCTGCTCTACGGACTAGAAGTTCCGTCTCAAGGTACGGGTTGAGACCTGTCCGAAAGCGAGAAATAACAACGCGGGGGTTCTCCTCAACACGACACCTCATGTAAAACTCCTCAAATTGGGTGATGTACTGAAACCGGACGCCTACCCTGTTGTAGTTTATGCCATTGGTCTAAGAGGTTGTCTAAGTAAGCTAGTGGTACATATTTTTCTCTGAGTTTGTCCTTCATTTGAGGCCAAGTATCGATGGGCGCTCACGGCGTTATAAATCGAAAATTCAAGGTTTTCCCAAAAGATTTTGGCTTGTCCTCCTAATCTCATCTCGGCGCATCGACTTTCTGCCACTCTAACATATTGTACCACTTGAAATAGCTATTCAATTTTGACTCCCAATCGAGATAGTCTTTAGGGTCTCTAGATCCCTCGTAGTATGGGACATCGACTTTGACGCCACGTTGAATCTGCTGCCAGTGGTTGTCGTGATCCGCACGACGGTGATCGCGAGGAGGAACCACCACTGGTTGGAAAAGGATCGTTCCTGTCCGGACGACTCCCGCTCCACCCGCGATGTCTATCATCAGGCGGATAAGGATCATTTCGAGGGGATGATTCCTATCTCGCCTGGGATCCTCTCTCCGGTGGATGGTAATCGCTCTCGTAGTGGACGCATTTCCATCGTGGCACCGGGCTCTCCAAGGGAGGGTAGGGATCGCCCGCAGCGATGATTCTTATCCTGGCTTGGGGTCCTAGGTTCGCTTGATAGTAATCGCCGCGACGATTCCTATCACGAACTGGAGTACGGGTATCCGGAGGAATCATATCGCCATGTTCGAGACGGTTCTGGTTTCGACTTCGGATCTATCATCGGACGATAGGATCATCAACGAACGATGATTCCTATCACGATCTCGAGCTCTAGGATCAGGTGGGTAGTGGTTCTCACGATCACGCGAAAAACGATCCGGCCTCTAGTTTCAAGTTGTTGAGTTCGGTCGCCACCGCGTCGATCGAACTACTTAGACGGTTGTCCATGTTGGTCATTCGTGTATTCATATCACGAAACCATTATGGAAAGCGCCTAGTATACGATCAACGCCCAGGCGAGAAGAGGACGGTGGAGTGGGTGACGCCAACTCATGGATAGGGGCTGACACCTCACGCACCGCCTTGGGGTTGGTCTGTCATCGGAGCGGGAACTCGCTTGCCTGAACGCAAATGCATGCAAGGGGACTGACAAATGATGAATGAAGACGCTACGATGGCGGAAATGGCTGGGCGACAGGTTAGGCTCGATACCAATTTGACGAGAGACGACTATGGGATGGACGATTTAGGCGGATGACGAGGCTAGGGGTAGGAATGGGTAAGGGATAAAACAATCCACAGAAATCACGGTCGATTCTCGGACTTAAAACCGATGAAATCTGGTGGTGCAGCTCCGACCCTTATCGAGCGGAGTACTGTCTTCCCCACCGCGACGATGCCTAAGCACCAAATCAATACCTCGAATTCACGCCGCGAAGAAACACTCGAGAAAAGGAGAGAAGAAGAGGAAATCCAAGTCTAATTCTGACGGCGGTGGAAACTTCCGAGAAAATACTGAGCGGAGAACACGCCGACACCACAGGGTTCAGGTATACCTCAGCACCGTAGTGCGTGTAGAGGCTGCAGGTAATTCTGCTCGTGGCGACGGCGGCGAGATATCGAACGGGCGCCCGGCGTTGTCCGCCCTGGTTGACGCAGGAAGCGGACGCCGGGCGGGCGCGACGGTGCGCGGAGCGCACGGAGCAGCACGGAGCAGCGCGCGCGGAGTGCGCGGAGTGCGCGGAGTGCGGCGGAGCGCACCCGAGCGCGCGAGCGCGCGCGGCTTGAGGCGCCGCCGACGGCGCGCAGCGCCGCGCGACCGCGGCGTACGGAGGCGCACGGCGGCGCGCGGGGGTGGCACGCGTAGCGGCGCGCGGTCGCGGCGCAGGTGACCGCGCTGCGCGCGGCGGTGATGATGACGGCGGCGGTGGCGGCGGCGGCGACGACGGTGATGACGACGACGACGGCGACGACGGGGAAGGTTAGGGCAAGATGAGGGGTAGGGCAATCCTCCAAGAAGAGTTAGAAAGAAAACTCAATTCTTGAATTATGATTGCCTAATGAGTTCTTGAAACAAATGACCTTATATAGGCCTTGGAGGAAAGAGAAAATAACTAGAAAATAAGACGCAAGGGAAAACGTGCATCACGTCACGCCAAAGGGCAGTTGTGGATCTGCCTTTGGCGTCGTGTCATGACGCGCGTGGAGACGTGCGCGGGTGGTGACGTGGCGGACGACGGTTGTGGCGTGTTGACTTCTTCGTTGACTCCTGTTGACCGAGGTGGGTTGACTTCTGTTGACTTCATCTTTGGATCCGTAACGTCTGTGTTGACCCCGGCTGCCTGCGGTGACGTGTCCCAGGCTGATGCATTGGCGTCCTCGCCATCAGTAAGCTTTCATCTTGACTCCATCGCGCTCGGGCTAGGTAGGTGAGAGAGGCAATTGAGAGAAACTATAACTTACTTGAGCGTCTTATCCGTAACAAACGAGTCCGTCTGTTATGTGCGAGCCATACAGATTGATTCCGTTTGACTGTAGACGTCCTCGTCGCTCTGACGAGGTTCAAGAGGCCACCACCGCCGTCACTCGGTGACCCTGTCCAAGCTTGGAGTTTGGCGCCTCTTTCTAGTCGGAGCTTGCACGTACGACACGTAGGATGCTTCTTTCATCAAATCGTAGTTACATCTACCCATTAGGGTTTATCCGTCGGACAACGACGCCGTCAACGTTCGAGACCACTATCTATTTTGGTACCGAGCCATTATATTGGTGCCGACCGGACGACGTCCTTGACGACGTTCGACATCATTCACCCTCTGTTGTCTTCCTTGTTTTGTTCACATGTATCTATGCTATAATGTTATCATATTTACCCTTTCATTTCTGGCTTCCTCCTTGTCATCATCTTATTTTTTTTCTCCTTAGCATGTTAAGAGATTTTCTTTCCGGCCATTTCTTTGTTTCTTGAACTCAATTTCCTGTACAATACGTTTTGAACTATTAATCTGTAAAACTATTTGTTTAAAAGAAAAAAAATTAATATGTTTAAAGAGGGCGTGGACTTATTCATGAAGTGTGATATGTCGTTAGGAAATTCCAAGGAAACAAAGATCTGAGTTTGTATAAGAAATCTGAGAAATTGGCGCTATTTCGATTCAAAGAGGAGAGGATTCACTTCAATCAGACATTTACACTGAAAAATGTATATTTACTCTTTTGATCAATGCTTGCATACATGTCGATGGTTTTTTTCCAATTTACAGCTCTCATACATGTAGTCTTCATTTATTTTTCACAAAAAGTGATACTATGTGGTATTGTTTTGACTGAGAGTAAGTTGGCTATTTTCCAGGAAAAAAATATTTCCATAGTAATTTAAGACTATTATGGAGTCTAGTGTGGACAATGCGACGCCCCATTGCAATAACGTTGAGCAAGCATTAGGAATAGTGAGTGGTAGTAGGAAAAGCCCTCAAGGTCTGAGTCCAAATTGGAGGAATCCACCTAGAGTGAAAATCTTTGAGTACTTCACGGTAGCGGACAACTTGAAGTACATATGTGAACTGTGTCATGGTAGTAACCCTACAGACAAACTCTAATTACAACGACCTAAAGATGGGAGTACCAATGTTTTTTGGCAACATTTACAAGCAGTTCATCAAAAGGCACATGATGAAAATTTTACATATGTACTCAAAGGTACATCAAAAGGCACATGGGAGTACTCAAAGGTATAAAAATTTTACAACGTTCTGTTGCAGAAGTGTTCTCCAACTTGTCCTTCTCTAAATAGTATTTCACCGTGGTCACTCTAGAGGCGGAGAAGCAATAAATTCTACGTCTTATTGTCCGTAGTGCATTGCCATGGTCATTTGATGATTCAAAGGAATTCCAACGAGCATGGCGATTCAGAGCACAGTCCAACATAAAGATGTATGGTCGATGGGCAATCGAGGAAACCGGTAGGACAGTGTACACCCAACTAAAGGCAGCTATTGTAAATAGGTTCAACAATGTACATCGTGTGTTCCTCATGTTGGACGCTTGGACTACTCCAAATGGTTATTCTCTCTTAGGTGTAACTGACCATTTGGTCGACACAGAATGGAAGCTTCAAGAGCAGATGCTTGGCCTGCGTCACATCCAAGACAAGCATGATGGGGAGACAATGAGGAGTCTCGTTGCCGAAGACAAGCATCCAAGACAAGCATGATGTATGGTCTTGTTGCCGAAGTCATAGAAGATTTCAACCTTTAGTCAAAGTTGTGATAAATATTGTCTTCCCAGTAGAAGTTTATCACTATTGATAACTTCTTTACCATCGATATCTAAATTTCCACTAACATGCAGGTTTCTACTGTCACCATTGACAACGTTGAAAACAACACGACAATGATGCACTTTCTGGCGAGAAGGTTGCAGTCTAAGAATCCAACATTTAGTAGTGATCGACATTCGCCATGCATGGCACATGTCTTGAACCTGATTATGCAGGTAGGTTTATAAAGCCTTTGCACGACATCGAAGGAAGTAGAGTCGTCTGTGTTTGACGATGACAAAGATCCAATTGACACATCTTATAAACATAGCAGGAACTCCCTTGGGGAGGTAGTTGCTAGAGTCTGAGAACTGTAAAGGCTACCTCTCGTTCACCTCAAAAGAGGGCAAACTACACGTAAATATTGCAAGCTTCTTGCGAAGCCAAACAAAAACAAATTACTACTAGATTGCCCAACAAGGTGGAACTCAACGTACACTATGCTGCATAGTGTCATAGATAAACGAGACATTCTTGATCACATGGCGGGTGTACTGATCTCAACAAGTGCAAAAAATTACAACGTAGAGGTTGATGAGTGGATGATGTTTTAGGATTTTTCCAACATAGTATCAATATTTCTCGAGGCAACTAACTTCATCAGTAGTTCAAAGGTTGTCATTGCAACTATAGTGCTTGACATGATCAAGACTATTTTGGATCACCTTAACGATGTCCTTGAATGGTTCGACAATGATGGTATTTTTGCCGCAATGGAGATGTTACCAAGCTCACAGAGGGAATCCATTTGGGAAGCATGTGAGACCATGAAGTTCAAATTTGACAAGTATGATAGTATCATATGCTGCAATTAATGCGCAACAGCAACAACGCTTATTGATCCCTCAACAAAGATGGCTTTGATCGATCCTTGAAGCATTCAAGCCTCCATTGCATACCTGAAATCTTGTCTCCATACTTCCCTACCTCAAGATGGCGATACCAATCTAATGGATGTGCATGAGTCTAGAGGGTGTCAATAGCATACTCCTGCAATTGCGAAGACAATAAAGGAGGCCAAATCTAGCATTAAATCTAAGCCATGAAATCTTGGCCAAGACGGTGAAATATCAGAGAAGATTTCTCCAATGATTTCTGAATTCATCAATACTAACTCAGATGACTGATTAGGGTTTGACAATTGACCATACCCTAAGTCATCCTAGGAATGTCAAGTGGATGAGGGACTATACATACACGGTAACAGATGATGAACAGGTTCCACGAGTGAGTCATAAACACTCCTTTGTATCTTCTAGAGCACGAGGTGTAGCTTGGCACCTATTGATTGGGTTAAATCGATCTGAAGTTAATTAATCTAAATGATGATATAGCTAATTAACTTGGAAGGCCAATAAAGGTTATTGGGCCACTAGAGTCGTTAACTAGAGAGATACATGGACCTAGAGGGTCACACTAAAATAGTCTTTTGGATGTCATAAGATATACTTAAGTTTTGAATTTCATGAAAAATACCCACTTAGTATATATAGGGGAAAGCCCTGAATGAAATTCACCCAAGCCAGAATTGTTGATGGGCCTTCCTCTTATTCTCCCCTCTCCCCATGACTGCTCTCCACTCCCGACGCGAATGGGATGGCGTAACTATGGCAACAGAGGTTGAACGGGGCTCGTTAACGAGAAGGAGGAGATCTAACATGCCGAGGACCGCGTGTATACATCTAGAGGCTGCAGACTTGAGCATGTTGACTCATCTCGCTCTAGGTTCCAAGAAATCATGGATGAGATCTGTGCATAGGTTCTTCGATTCAATGTTTTTGTCGATGTCGTTAGATTCACTAAAGTCTTCTGCTAAGTATCATTATGATTTCTTCATCTAGCTAGATCTAGGCCAATAAAACCCAACACGTTATGCTATTGGATGCGCCCGACAACCCCACCCGGTGATGATAACGATGTATCTACATCTGTCAACATGAACGAGGTAACTATTCATTTAATGAATTTTTAATATTTTAATTTAAATATAAATCTACTTACTTCCGTTATTGTAGCATCCCACCATGAGCGAGGCATGAAGATCGAACGTCTTCAATAAATTATATATGTCCTTCTATATGGGGATTTTACTCTGTTAGTGTTGAAAACAATTCTTACTTTCTTGTGTATCTTTGAATTTATGGACAAAAAGAGAATCCACAGTCAATTGTCTTCTCCCTTTCATATTTTTTATCAATAATGATTTACCAGGTTTTGATTAGCCTCACTCCAGATGAGTGAGCAAGATATCGGTTTTTAATTGTTGTTTTTCTCATCTATTGGTTATTTGTTTATTTTCTATTTTGGACCTTTTTTGATACTTTTCTATGGACTGTTTTTACCACGGAATACAATCTGCTTTATACTTTGAATCTTGTTTTTTTTTTTCGTTTTTCTACTACACTTGGTCTTTTTTTTTCTTTTGATATGTTCTTTCCCTCTTCTCATCTTGATTTTTTGATGTTTATGTTGACTTCTTTGTTCACATCTCTTCTTGATCCTTCGTTTTTATTTGTCTGCCTTCTCATCTGCTTTTGGCGTTTTTCTCATCTTGGTCCTTTTTCGATTTGTGTATTCTCTGTATCTGATCTTCTCCACTTCTATGTTTTTTTCTCCCTCTTACTTGAATGATCCTTTTGATCACATTTTTTTGGGCTTTGTTCTGTTTTTCTGTCTTCTTTTGATATTTTCTTTGGACTGTATTGCTCTCATTAGTATCACCACTTCGTCATTTATTTTCTCCTCTTGATCCTTTGTCGATTTGTGCATTCTCTGTGTATCTTATCTTCTAATGATCTAGTCAATGACCTGGTCATATCTTTGGATTGAATTCCAAATATATAAGCAGGTTTTTATTTAATTTGAAGGTATCATATATCTTAGATACTCATGTGTATTGGACATTTTCTTGAGTTATTTTCATGCATAAATAATTTTTTTTTCGCTTTCTACTTTGAACTCACTTTAGTTGATCACTCGTATATTTTAAATACCCATCCAAAATCCAGATGACTAAATTGAAAATGTGCATGTATGTGTCATTTTTTATGTAGTTTTGATACTACACATCCATACTTGATGCTTATATTCCTTGAAATAGTAGACAATATCATTGTTGGATTTACGTGTGCCTGAAATGATAAAAGCCTGTCTGGTTATGTATCAATGCTAATGAGCTGGGTTTAATTTCCTTGTGCACCAATAATGTAATATAAGCTTTAGCATAAATCCCACTAAAATGCCCATCTCCCTCTTCATTCAAATGGAAACTACAGTTATTCATAGTGTTGAGAATATTACCACTTCATTTGCGGAATGGGCATAGCTGGAACTGGACGCATGGTTAAGTTGCATCTTGCTTATAAAGAAGACATCTCATCAACCTTGAGACAAATAACTCTCATTTGTGTTGTCCCTCAAGACAAGACTTTCTCTGCAAAGTTCTTGCATTCACAGACTTCTTTTCAGAATTAAATATATTGCCTTGAGCATCAGTTAGTTATATCATCTTGCACTTACTCCGTCTTCTATCCCCAAGAGGAAAATGCAACCCATATTAGTTCTCTCTAGTAGCTCTTTTCTTGTACGAGTGGAGAAGTGAAGGAGTGAAGGAGGCACACAAAGAGAATAAAAATTATGCGTGGATTTAGAAAACAATCACATATGCACAAAGCCCAATCGATGCTAATCTCTGTACTTCGACGAAGGGAATCTGATGCAGGACGGATCGCAGACGTGGCCCAGAGCGAGAGAGGGGTTTAAAAAGGGAGAGTCAGAGGAAGAGTAGTGCGACTGTGAGAGGAAGCAAGAAGGCTTTAATAAGAGAGGGATAAAAAAAAGAAAAGAGAGAGATGTCTGGTTATAACGAGCGGGATGTGGGAGATAGCGGGAGAAATAGAGAAGATAGAATAAGGGAAAATAGAGAAGATATAAAGAGAGAAAAAAGAAAAGAGGAGAGTGTGAATGATAGGCGCGTGGGCGAGGGAAGAATTAGGCGACAGAATAGAGGGAGCAGGCAGGGAGAGAGAGAGAAAAAAAGGTGCGTGATAGAGAGATAGCATCAGAGAGGAGCTCGCCGAGAGAGAGAGAGAGCTACATAGAACTAGAAAGAGAGTTGACTGAGAAATAACTGGGGGGGAGAGATACAATTAAGAGAGAGTCCGATAGCGAGAAAGAACGATGGAGAGAGGGAAAGAGATAGTCAATAGAGAAAGAAGAGAGAAGTAGCAAGGGCGAGAGGGAGGGAGAGCGTTACTGAGAAAGAAATAGAAGGAAACAGAGATAGGGCGAGAAAACAGGGCGATAGAGAAAGGAAAGACAAGCGCGGTAGAGATAGAGAAATAAAGAAGAGAGAAATCTAACGAGAGAGTATTGTAAGGAAGAAGGGAGACAACGGTAAGGAGAGAGAGAACACAGTTCAATGACTGAACGTACCGGAGAAATGGCAAGCGATAGAGAAAGAGGGAGAATGCCAAACAGAATGTGATGGAGAGAGGGGGATCTAGAAAGACGGAGGATTGAGAGAGTTAACGGGGAAAGAGAGAGAGATTGAGAGAGAGAGAGAGAGGAAGAACGAGGGGTGGAAGGCCGACGACGTGAGGCGGCAGCGGCGGCAGCGGCGCTAGGGCTGGAGAGATAGGGAGGCTTGGGCAGTCCTCCAAGAAGAGTTAAACAAAACTCAATTCTTGAAATATGACTGCCTAACTGTTTCTTGAAACAATGGCCTATACATATAGGCCTTGGAGGAAAGAGAAAATACAACTTAAAGACGAGAAATTAAAGACGAGACGTGCTTCATGTCACGCCAAGGGGCAGTTGTTGATCTGCCGTTGGCAACGTGTCATGATGCGCGAAGGAATGTGCGTGCGTGGAGACGTGCGTAGCGGAGACGGTTGCGGCGTGTCCGTAGCGGGAGTGTTGACGTGCGAGCGTGGAGACGTGCGTAGCGGAGACAGTTGTGGCATGCCCGTAGCAGGAGTGATGACGTCGATTGACTGTGGTGGCGTATCTGTGGCGGAGACGTTGACTTCGGTTGACCGTGGCGACACGTCTGATGGTGGTGTATTGGCGTCCTCGCCATTAGAATCTCACTCGTCGATAGAGAATAAGCCGGAGAATCTCCCTCGAGTACTTGAAGGACTTGTTCGTTACTTCCAGGCAGCGATCCTTCTCGTCCCATGTC